>NC_080385.1:97650548-97950548 GCF_014773155.1 Arachis stenosperma
CACTGTTCAAGCATTCATTCAGAGAACAAAAAGTATTGCCACCACATATAATTAATTATAGTCTTTATTACTAAGAACTCATAAATATAGATTACTTCTTTATTCTAAAAAAATTCTACTACTTTATTCATGCCTGATGATGATGAGAAAAATAAATTATAGCTTTAATTGGAAATAAAATCAAAATAGACATACTAATTACTACTAAATATCTCCTAAGGTAAATTTCTATAATAATACTATCACTAAGTTAAGCAGGAAAATTGGAACTCAGCAACCTGTTGTTTTGAGGAGTAGATGTTCTTCTAATCTGTGGGGCACTTTTCAAGGATTAATTTTTGGCGCTTTAGCTCCCTTAGATCACGCCCTTGCTCTTCCTGTTCCTTGAGCAGTTTGCAAAGCATGCTACTTTGATTATTCTGTTCTTCCTTTATTTGATCCATAGCTTCTTGCACTCTGGAAATAGAAGCTTCAAGATGTTCCCAATATTCGAATTGAGGCAGTTCTGGGAGAGCTTCTGGTGCTCTCTTCTTGGTTGAATCATCTTGTTGCTGTTGTCTGACCATTGATATTCCAGTAATGGGCTTTTCAATTAGGATATATTCAGTTATTCCCATCTTTACTCCAGCATCCTTGCAGAGCATAGAGATTAAGCTTGGATAGGCCAATCTGGCGTCCTTAGAGTTCCTGTTTGCTACTTTGTATAGCTCACATGAGATCAGTTGATGGACTTCTACCTCTTTTCCCAACATGATGCAGTGAATCATGACAGCTCTTTTGATGGTTACTTCAGAACGGTTGCTGGTGGGCAATATGGAACGCCCAATGAAATCCAGCCAGCCTCTAGCTACTGGTTTTAGATCTTCCCTTTTGAGTTGAACAGGGACGCCAGTCGTGCTGGTGGTCCACTTGGCTCCAGGGATGCATATATCTTCCAAGATCTTGTCCAATCCTTTATTGACCCTCATCATTCTCCTATTAAAGGAGTCTGGGTCATCTTTCAGTTGAGGAATCTTGAATATCTCCCTGATCTTGTCAGCATTGGTATGAATGATCTTTCCTCTGACTACTGTCTTATGGTCAAAGAGGGCGGCTCCAATGATTCTTTGCCTTTCTGTCTGCCATAAATTAGCATAAAATTCCTGAACCATGTTCTTCCCCACTTTCGTTTCAGGATTGGTCAGAATTTCCCAATTCCTGTTTCGAATTTGCTCTTGGATCTCCGGATATTCATCTTCTTTCAGATCAAATCTGACTTCCGGGATCACTGATCTGTGACTCATTATCTTGTAGTAATGGTCTGAATGTTCTTTAGTTAAGAACTTCCCTTGATTCCAAAGTGGCTTTGGAGTGCTTTCTTTCTTGCCTCTTGGGTTGGGTTGTTTCCCTTTAGGAGCCATGATCAAGAGACACAATAGTTTTGTGATCACGGGTAAACACACCAAACTTAAAGCGTTGCTTGTCCTCAAGCAAAAGAGAAGAAAGAAGAGGGATAGGAGGAGAGCAATGTGGAATGGTGATGATGAGGAAGGCGCCGAATACAAGATATAGGGAGGGGGGGTGGGAAATTTTCGAAAAATAAGAAAGAGATAAGATAGAAGATATGATTTTAAAAGATATGATCAGAAGAAGATATAATTTTAAAAGAGAAAGATATGAATAATAATAAAAGATAAAATTGAAATTTACTTTTGAAAAAGATTTTAAAAAATTAATTAAGTTTTTGAAAACAAATTTGAAAAGATTATGGATTGGATTTGAAAGCCATTTGTTCTTTTGGGTTAAGATATATCTAAAACATTTGCAACATTGGATTTTAGAAATTAGAATAAAAACTTTTGGAATTGAAAGTGATAATTTAAAATATGTTTATGCAAGAAATCATGAATTGAAACATAAAAATTTTGAAAAAATATGAAGAAAAACGAATTGTACCTCCTCCCATCATCCTGGCGTTCAACGCCCACATGGTGCATGTTTTGGGCGTTCAACGCCCACATGTTGCTTCTCCTGGGCGTTCAACGCCCAATTGGTGCTTCTTTCTGGCGTTGAACGCCAGAAAGTCCTTCGTCACTGGGCGTTTTTCTGAACGCCCAGGATGCTAGCAGACTGGCGTTAAACGCCCAGAAGGTGCATCTTTCTGGCGTTTAACGCCCAGAAGATGCTCCTTTCTGGCGTTTAACGCCCAGATGGCTACCCTTACTGGCGTTAAACGCCCAGGGGGAGCTTCTTTTGGGCGTTTAACGCCCAAAGTATTTCTTACTGGCTTTTTCACGCCAGTGAGCTTCCAAATTTCCCTGTAACTCTGTGACTTCAATCAATTGCTATTTCACCTTTGAAGATACTTGAACTTAAACCTGTAAAGAAAGAAAATTTATTTAATTAGTAAATAACTTAGGAAATGGCTGGGTTGCCTCCCAGCAAGCGCTTCTTTAATGTCATTAGCTGGACTGTTACTGAGTTTTAATTAAGTCTCAGTCTTGAGCACTCTTGCTCAAAATTTCCTTCAAGATAGTGTTTGACTCTTTGTCCATTAACAATGAACTTTTTGTTGGAGTCACTATCCTGAAGTTCTATGTATCCATATGGTGATACACTTGTAATTACATATGGACCTCTCCACCGGGACTTTAATTTCCCAGGGAATAATTTGAGCCTTGAATTAAATAACAGAACTTTCTGTCCTGGCTCAAAGACTCTGGATGACAATTTCTTATCATGCCATCTTTTTGCTTTCTCTTTGTAAATTTTTGCATTTTCGAAAGCATTGAGTCTAAATTCCTCTAGCTCATTTAACTGGAGTAATCGTCTCTCCAGCTAACTTGGCATCAAGGTTCAGGAATCTGGTTGCCCAGTAGGCCTTGTGTTCCAGTTCCACCGGCAAGTGACACGCCTTTCCATACACAAGCTGGTATGGAGAGGTCCCTATAGGGGTCTTAAATGCTGTTCTGTATGCCCACAGAGCATCATCCAAGCTTCTTGCCCAATCCTTTCTACGGTTAATGACAGTCCGTTCCAGGATTCTTTTGAGTTCTCTATTTGAGACTTCAGCTTGCCCATTAGTTTGTGGATGATATGGAGTAGCTACCTTGTGGTTGACTCCATAACGTACCAGAGCAGAGTAAAGCTGTTTATTACAGAAATGAGTACCCCCATCACTGATTAACACTCTAGGGATACCAAATCTGCTGAAGATATGTTTCTGGAGGAATTTCAACACTGTTTTAGTGTCATTAGTGGGTGTTGCAATAGCCTCCACCCATTTGGATACATAATCCACTGCCACCAGAATATAGTTGTTTGAGTATGATGGTGGGAAAGGTCCCATGAAGTCAATGCCCCATACATCAAACAACTCAATCTCCAAGATTCCTTGTTGAGGCATGGCATAACTGTGAGGTAGGTTGCCTGATCTTTGGCAACTGTCACAATTAAGCACAAATGCTCGGGAATCTTTATAGAGAGTGGGCCAGTAGAAGCCACTTTGGAGGACTCTTGTGGCTGTTCGCTCACTTCCAAAATGTCCTCCATACTGTGATCTATGGCAATGCCAAAGGATCTTCTGTGCTTCCTCTTTAGGCACACATCTACGGATTACTCCGTCTGCACATCTCTTGAAGAGATATGGTTCATCCCAGAGATAGTATTTTGCATCTGTGATTAATTTCTTTGATTGCACCTTACTGTACTCTTTGGGTATGAATCTCACTGCCTTGTAGTTTGCAATATCTGCAAACCATGGCACTTCCTGGATGGCGAACAGTTGCTCATCCGGAAAGGTTTCAGAGATCTCAGTGAGAGGGAGGGACGCCCCTTCTACTGGTTCTATTCGGGACAGGTGATCTGCTACTTGATTTTCTGTTCCTTTTCTGTCTCTTATTTCTATATCAAACTCTTGCAGAAGCAACACCCATCTGATGAGTCTGGGTTTTGAATCCTGCTTTGTGAGTAGATATTTAAGAGCAGCATGATCAGTGTACACAATCACTTTTGATCTTACTAAATAGGATCTGAATTTGTCAATGGCGTAAACCACTGCAAGTAGCTCTTTTTCTGTGGTTGTGTAATTCTTCTGTGCATCATTTAGAACACGGCTGGCATAGTAAATGACGTGCAGAAGCTTGTCATGCCTTTGTCCCAACACTGCACCAATGGCATGGTCACTGGCATCACATCAATTCAAATGGTAATGTCCAGTCTGGTGCAGAGATGATTGGTGCTGTGACCAATTTAGCTTTCAGAGTCTCAAATGCCTGCAGACACTCTTCATCAAAGATAAATGGCGTGTCAGCAGCTAGCAGGTTGCTCAGAGGTTTGGCGATTTTTGAAAAATCTTTTATAAACCTCCTATAGAATCCTGCATGCCCCAGAAAGCTTCTGATTGCCTTAACATTGGCAGGTGGTGGTAATTTTTCAATTACTTCTACCTTAGCTTGATCCACCTCTATTCCCTTGTTCGAAATTTTGTGCCCAAGGACAATTCCTTCAGTCACCATAAAGTGACATTTTTCCCAGTTTAAAACTAGGTTAGTCTCTTGGCATCTTTTCAGAACAAGTGCTAAATGGTTAAGGCAGGAGCTGAATGAGTCTCCAAATACTGAAAAGTCATCCATGAAGACTTCCAGAAATTTTTCCACCATATCAGAGAAAATGGAGAGCATGCACCTCTGAAAGGTTGCAGGTGCATTGCACAGGCCAAATGGCATCCTTCTGTATGCAAATACTCCAGATGGGCGTGTGAACGCCGTTTTCTCCTGATCCTGGGGATCTACTGCAATTTGATTATAACCTGAATATCCATCCAGGAAGCAGTAGTATTCATGACCTGCTAGTCTTTCTAGCATCTGGTCTATGAATGGTAAAGGAAAATGATCCTTTCTGGTGGCTGTATTGAGCCTTCTAATCAATGCACATACGCCACCCTGTAACTGTTCTTGTAGGAACCAGTTCATTTTTTTCATTATGAACCACTGTCATGCCACCTTTCTTAGGGATAACTTGGACAGGGCTCACCCAGGGGCTGTCAGAAATAGGATAAATAATCCCAGCCTCTAGTAATTTAGTGACCTCTTTCTGCACCACTTCTTTCATAGCTGGATTCGCCGCCTTTGTGGTTGAACCACTGGCTTGGCGTCATCCTCCAGCAAGATTTTGTGCATGCATCTGGCTGGCTAATGCCCTTAAGATCACTAATGGACCACCCAAGAGCTGTCTTGTGCGTCCTTAGCACTTGAATTAGTGCTTCCTCTTCCTGTGGCTCTAAGGTAGAGCTTATAATTACAGGAAAGGTATCACTTCTCCCAGAAATGCATATTTTAGGGATGGTGGTAATGGTTTGAGTTCGGGTTTTGGAGGTTTCTCCTCTTCTTGAGGGATTTTCAGAGGTTCTATTATCTTCTCTGACTCCTCCAAATCAGGCTGAACATCTTTAAAGATGTCCTCTAGCTCTGATTCCAAACTCTCAGCCATATTGACCTCTCTTACCAGAGAATCAATAATATCAACACTCATGCAGTCATTTGGGGTGTCTGGATGTTGCATTGCTTTGACAACATTCAACTTGAACTCCTCCTCATTGACTCTCAAGGTTACTTCCCCTTTTTGGACATCAATGAGGGTTCGGCCAGTTGCTAGGAAAGGTCTTCCTAGAATGAGAGTTGCACTCTTGTGCTCCTCCATTTCCAGCACCACAAAGTCAGTAGGAAAGGCGAATGGCCCAACCTTGACAATCATGTCCTCAATCACGCCTGATGGGTACTTAATGGAGCCATCAGCAAGTTGAAGACATATCCTGGTTGGTTTAATTTCTTCAGTTAAACCAAGCTTTCTGATAGTAGATGCAGGTATTAAGTTGATACTTGCCCCAAGATCACATAAAGCTTGCTTGGTACAATTACCCTCTAATGTGCATGGTATCATAAAGCTCCCAGGATCTTTAAGCTTCTCAGGTAAGCTTTTCAGAATGACTGCACTGCATTCTTCAGTGAGGTAGACTTTCTCAGTTTCCCTCCAATCCTTCTTATGACTTAAGATTTCTTTCATGAACTTAGCATAAGAAGGTATTTGCTCAAGTGCTTCTGCAAACGGAATCTTTATTTCAAGAGTCCTGAGATAGTCTGCAAAGCGGGCAAATTGCTTATCCTGTTCCGCTTGGCGGAGTTTTTGAGGATAAGGCATTTTGGCTTTGTATTCCTCAACCTTAGTTGCTGCAGGTTTATTACCTACAGAAGTGGGTTGGGATGCCTTTTTAGAAAGGTCAGCACTTGTATGTGACTGATCACCCACTGGCATTTGAATGCTAGGAGTGGAAGCTGGAGTGGCGTTAGACGCCATCTCCTTGTTTGTTACTGGCGTTTGAACGCCAGAACCATGTCCCTTTTGGGCGTTCAACGCCAGATCCATGCTTGTTTCTGGCGTTGAACGCCAGGAATGAGCATGGACTGGGCGTTCAGCGCCAGCATTATTCCTCTCTGGGCTCTGATTGTCCTCAGAGGGATTTTTAGTATCCTCTTGTTCATTTCTTGGTTTCCTGCTGCTTTGAAGTGAGGTATTTAATGTTTTCCCACTTCTTAATTGAACTGCTTGGCATTCTTCTGTTATTTGTTTTGACAGTTTCTGTCTGCTTTAATTGCACTTCCATGTTCCTGTTAGCCATTCTTGTTTCCTGTAATATTTTCTTGAATTCGGCTAGTTGCTGAGTTAGAAAATCTAATTGCTGATTGAATTCATTAGCCTGATCCACTGGACTGAGTTCTGCAGTTACTGTTTTAGCTTCTTTTCATAGAGGATTCACTGCTTAGGTACAGATGCTGATTTCTGGTAACTGTATCAATAAGCTCTTGAGCTTCTTCAATTGTTTTTCTCATGTGTATAGATCCACCAGCTGAGTGGTCTAGAGAAATCTGAGCTTTTTCTGTAAGCCTATAGTAGAAGATGTCTAATTGCACCCATTCTGAAAACATTTCAGAGGGGCATTTTCTTAGCATCTCTCTGTATCTCTCCCAAGCATCATAAAGGGATTCATGATCTCCTTGTTTGAAGCCTTGGATGTTTAGCCTTAGCTGTGTCATCCGTTTGGGAGGGAAATAGTGATTCAGGAATTTTTCTGACAGCTGTTTCCATGTTTTTATGCTGTTCTTAGGCTGGTTATTTAACCACCTCTTAGCTTGATCTTTTACAGCAAATGGAAACAGTAATAATCTGTAGACATCCTGATCTACTTCCTTATCATGTACTGTATCAGCAATTTGCAGAAATTGTGCCAGAAACTCTGTAGGTTCTTCATGTGGAAGACCGGAATACTGGCAGTTTTGCTGCACCATGATGATGAGCTGAGGATTCAGCTCAAAGCTACTAACTCCAATGGAGGGTATACAAATACTACTCCCATATGAAGAGTGGGGTTAGCATATGACCCCAGAGTCCTCTTGGACTGTTCATTCCCACTTGCTTCCATATTGAACAATAGAGTTATTTGTTTATAAAGGATTGTGGAATATGTTGGTATTATTTATTTTATAAAAATCAGAATTTTTATAAAATAAAACGAAATAAATAAATGAAAGTGAAAATATTTTGAAATTGAAAATTGAATTTTTATATAAAATTTTCGAAAAAAATAGTTCAAAATTAGTTAGAAAATATAAATTTTTTTTTTGAATTTTGAATTTTATGATGAAAGAGAAAAAAACACAAAAGACACAAGACTTAAAATTTTTAGATCCAATGTTCCTTATTTTCGAAAATTTTTGGAGGGAAAAACACCAAGGAACACCAAACTTAAAAATTTTAAGATCAAGACACAAGAAAAACTCAAGAACACCTTGAAGATTCACAAGAACACCAAGAACAAAAGAAAGAACACCAAACTTAAAATTTTTAGAGAATCAAAATAAATTTTCGAAAATTAAAGAAAACTTAACAAGAAAACACCAAACTTAGAGTTGGTACAAGATTCAATCCAAGAAAATTATTTTTGAAAAAGGTTCCAAAGGGTATAACCAATTATCAAGAACAACTTGAAAATCAAGGAAGAACCAAGAAAACTCAACACGAGAATTTTAGAGAAAATATAAAATATGCAATTAACACCAAACTTAGAACAAGACACTAAACTCACGAAAATTAGCAATCAATTAAAAGAAAAATAATAAATTTTGAAAAGAAAAATTTTGAAAAGAAACTATCCTATCAAGATTTAATGACTCTATAACAATAAAAATAAAAATAAATTATCCTAATCTAAGAAATAAAATAAGCCTTCAATTGTCCAAACTCAATAATCCCCGGCAACGGCGCCAAAAACTTGGTGGACGAAATTGTGATTTCTATCTTTTGATCTTTAGTATGTACACAACTCCGTTCAACTAACCAGCAAGTGCACTGGGTTGTCCAAGTAATACCTTACGTGAGTAAGGGTCGATCCCACGAGATTATTGGTTTGAAGCAATCAATACTTATTTATTAATCTTAGTCAGGATGCCAATAAGGTTATTTGGATTTTACTTGTAAAAAGCCAAACTACTAAAAATTGTAAGTTGGAATAATAAAGAAATACTAGCGTTACTTGTTGTGCAGTAATGGAGAATATGTTGGAGTTTTGGAGATGCTTTGTCCTTTGACTTCAACTCTTCCTTGAAATCCTCTTCTCACACGCAGATTCCTTCCATGGCAAGCTCTATGTAGGGTGTCACCGTTGTCAGTGGCTACTTCCCATCCTCTCAGTGAAAACGTTCCTATGCTCTGTCACAGCACGGCTAATCATCTGTCGGTTCTCAATCAGGTTGGAATAGAATCCATTGATTCTTTTGCGTCTGTCACTAACGCCCAGCCCTCAGGAGTTTGAAGCACGTCACAGTCATTCAATCCCAGAATCCTACTCGGAATACCACAGACAAGGTTTAGACTTTCCGGATTCTCATGAATGCCGCCATCAATCCGGCCTATACCACGAAGATTCTGTTGGGGAATCTAAGAGATATTCATTCAGTCTGATGTAGAACGGAGGTGGTTGTCAGGCACACGTTCATAGATTGAGGAAGGTGATGAGTGTCACGGATCATCACCTTCTTCACGATTAAGCGCGAATAAACATCTTAGATAAGAACAAGCGTGTTTGAATGGAAAACAAAGGAATTGTATTAAATCATCGAGACGCTGCAGAGCTCCTCACCCCCAACAATGGAGTTTAGAGACTCATGCCGTCACAAAGTATGTAATTCAGATATGAAAAATGTCATGAGGTACAAGAAATGTCTGTAAAAGTTGTTTAAATAGTAAACTCGTAACCTAGGTTTACAGAAAATGAATAAACTAAGATAATTGGTGCAGAAATCCACTTCTGGGGCCCACTTGGTGTGTGCTGGGGCTGAGATTAAAGCTATCCACGAGTAGAGGCCTTTCTTGGCGTTAAACTCCAGGTTATGACGTGTTTTGGGCGTTCAACTCCGGATCATGACGTTTTTCTGGCGTTTAACTCCAGACAGCAGCATGAACTTGGCGTTCAACGCCAAGTTACGTCGTCTATCCTTACGCAAAGTCTGCACTATTATATATTGCTGGAAAGCCCTGGATGTCTACTTTCCAACGCCGTTGAGAGCGCGCCAATTGGACTCCTGTAGCTCCAGAAAATCCATTTCGAGTGCAGGGAGGTCAGGATCCAACAGCATCAGCAGTCCTTTTTCAGCCTAAGTCAGATTTTTGCTCAGCTCCCTCAATTTCAGCCAGAAAATACCTGAAATTACAGAAAAATACACACACTCATAGTAAAGTCCAGAAATATGATTTTTGCCTAAAAACTAATAATATTTAACTAAAAACTAATTAAAACATGCTAAAATCTACATGAAATTACCCCCAAAAAGCGTATAAAATATCCGCTCATCAGTGGTATAACTCAAGCACGTTTAAGCTTCAGTTTAAGGTTAAACTGAAGCTTAAACGTGGAAATGGAAAGCAACCCTGGAGGGTAAAGTAGTCGAACACGTTTAAGCTTCAGTTTAAGGTTAAACTGAAGCTTAAACGTGGAAATGAAGAAAGCAACCCTGGAGGAGAATTTTGGTCGAACACGTTTAAGCTTCAGTTTAAGGTTAAACTGAAGCTCAAACGTGGAAATGAAGAAAGCAACCCTGGAGGAGAATTTTGGTCGAACACGTTTAAATGAAGAAAGCAACCCTGGAGGAGAATTTTGGTCGAACACGTTTAAGCTCCAGTTTAAGGTTAAACTGGAGCTTAAACGTGGAAATGGCTCCTTGGTGCATTTCTCATTTCTGGCGTTTAACTTCCAGTTTAAGGTTAAACTGGAGGTTAAACGCCACTTTCAGCTTTTCCTCAGCTTTCATGATTTTGGCGTTTAAGCTCCATTTAAGCTTAAACTAGCTTAAACGCCACTGATAGTTCCCAGCATTATATGCTTGGCAGTTTAAGTTCCAGTTTAAGCTTAAACGGAACTTAAACTCCACATGTGATATTCAAGCTTCTTTTATTGATTTTGTTGCTTCCTTGCCTAGCCCTCTTCCCTGAATCATCCAAACACTGCATCAAAGTCTTGCAAAATTTCATGAGAATCTTCCATTCATAGCATTCAAGTATATAACTAAAAACTCATGAATTTGCATCAAATCATACTGTTTGGATGGTTCATTGCTTTGTTATTTTAACCATTCTTGGTTACTTTAAGCTCAAGAAATGCATAAAACAACTAAACTAACAGAAAAAATGCTAGTGAAACTAGCCTAAGATGCCTTGGCATCACAACACCAAACTTAATACTTGCTTGTCCCTAAGCAAGTCCTGAGTTTATTTGAGAAGAAAGTATGAAACAGAAAGCAATTACATTGGCTATATTAGCAAGCATTTGAAGTTCATCAGAAGGGTTTTATGCAGAAAGTTGCAGCATCACTTTTTCATTCTTATCAGGTAAGATTATCACTTTTTCATTGCATCCATCAAACACTGCTATGGCCTCTTGTTATTCTTATGTCCTTGGCACTTTTCCCTTATTTGTTTTTCTTTTTCTTAGAGCTCCTTTGCTCCTTGTTTGCTCAGTGTCATGTGTTGCACAAGCCTTTGGCATTTTCTTTTTCTTATCAGTGCACTACACATATCCACTACAGGCATTTTAGTTCACATTTCTTCTTGAGACATTGGTGCCCAGCACCTCTTTGTGTGACTAAATGTTTTGTATTTAGGTTGCTCTTGATAATGGACTTTTGGTTGATAATCCCGGGTTAGTTAACCCAAGTTACCAAGTGTTGAAACACTCCTCAGAACCTATTCATCCAAGCATATCCTTAATACATAAACACCACAGGCATTTGTCTCAGAAGTTCAAACCATTGGTGCCTAGCTTATTTTCTCAATTTTTTTTGCTTTTTGGTTGCCCTTTTTCAGTGGCTTTCTTTTCTTTTTTTTTCTTTCTTTTTCATGGCCAAAGACATTTATTCATCAAGATCCATAGACAGTATTCAAACTTCTACACAAAAATGATAATTCTACACTCAATTTCCAGTGATCTGACTAAACAATCAAGCATGCATACCACCACTTAATTCTACTTGATTTGTCACTAATTGAGCCAAGTTACTTTTGTTCAAACTTTTCTTTTATTTTTGGAAACAGAACAAGCATGGCAAGCATTTGTTTAAGAAGGTGAAGTTATATCCAAACATCTAGGCATTCACTTTATTCAAAGCAGTAAACCAACACTCATACTAAAAACTTCACATTCCAGAAAGATTCAACAATTACAGTTTAAACCAGAACAAGCATGCTTTTGTTTGCCTTTTAAAGAATGGTCAAGGAACAACACCACCTTGTGAAATTTCTTGTTTTCTCTTTGTTGCCAGGAAACAATTTGATTTCTCCTTCTTCTCCTAGTTGTTGCTTCATGTTCTTTCTAAGATCCTTGTTTCCTTTCCTACAAAGAGTGATGAAGTTGCTTGCTTCTCAAGCACTTGAGTGGTTAGCTCAACTATGTATGGGCAAGTGTCTGAGTCTTAAGTTGGTGTGTGAACACCAAACTTAGTCTCCTACTTACTCCTCTGCTCTTTGAATCCTTGAATTCTCCTTGGAATGAAGTTGCTGCTAAGGATTTTAAGCATTTCTGTGATTGCTTAGAATGGTTGTTCCTTTCATATAATTCAAAGGTTGTTGTGTTCAGTTGATCTGTATGGTGGAACACCAAACTTAGAGTCACACATTCCCCTTTGAATTATTGATCCACGAATTCATTGTTTGGTGTGAAACACCAAACTTAATTCTTTGCAATGCACAGAAACTACTTCACCTTTTTATTGAAACAAATAAAAGAAACAGCAAAGGAGTATTACCTCAGCTTGGGTTGCCTCCCAACAAGCACTTCTTTAACGTCATTAGCTTGACGGTCAGCTTCCTCAGTTGAGGTGATATTTAACCTTGTCCTTCTCCTCCACATCTCCCAAGTAATGTTTGAGTCTTTGACCATTCACAGTGAAGGTTCGTTGTGACTTTTCTTCCATGATTTCTACTTGTCCATATTGGGAGACCTTGGTGACAAGGAATGGTCCAGACCACCTTGATTTTAGCTTCCCTGGAAATAGCTTCAGCCTAGAATTGTAGAGCAATACTTTTTGTCCCTCTTCAAATTTCCTTGGGGCTATGTTGCTGTCATGCTTCTTCTTTGCTCTTTCTTTGTAAATTTTGGCATTCTCATAAGCTTCAGCTCTGAATTCTTCCAACTCTTGAATTTGCAACATCCTTCTTTCTCCAGCAGCTTTGCTGTCCAAGTTCAAGAGTTTCAAGGCCCAGAATGCCTTGTGCTCCAACTCCAGTGGCAAATGGCAACTTTTCCATATACTAGTTGTAAGGAGACATTCCAATTGGTGTTTTGAAAGCTGTCCTATATGCCCAAAGAGCATCATCTAGCTTAATTGACCAGTCCTTCCTTGAAGTTCCCACAGTCTTTTCCAGGATTCTTTTGAGTTCCCTATTAGATATTTCGGCTTGCCCACTTGTCTGTGGATGGTATGGTGTGGCTACCTTGTGTTTGACTCCATATTTTAGAAGCAATGCCTCTAATAGTTTTGTTGCAGAAGTGGCTTCCTCCATCACTGATGATTGCTCTTGGAACCCCAAAACGGCAAAAAATGTGTTTTCTGAGGAAGTTCATGACTACCTTATTATCATTGGTTGGAGTTGCTATTGCTTCAACCCATTTGGAGACATAGTCTACTGCCACAAGAATGTAATTATTTGAGTATGAGGTGGGAAAGGGTCCCATGAAATCTATCCCCCATACATCAAATAATTCAAGTTCCAGAATGAATTGTTGTGGCATTTCATTTCTTCTTGGCAGGTTCCCCGCTTTCTGGCATTCATGGCAGTGCTTCACTAGTTCCTTTGCATCTTTGAAGATAGTGGGCCAATAAAAACCACACTGCAACACCTTAGCTGCTGTTCTTTCTCCTGCAAAATGTCCTCCATAAGTGGAGCCATGGCAGTCCCATAAGACTTCCCTTCCTTCTTCCTCTGATATGCATCTTCTGAGTATGCCATCCGAACATTTTTTGAACAAGTATGGTTCGTCCCAGATGAAGTATTTGGCATCATTTACCAATTTCTTCCTTTGATGCTTGTTAAATTCCAACGGCAAACTCCCAGTGGCCTTGAAGTTTGCTATGTCTGCAAACCAGGGTGCTTTGTGAATTACCATGAGTTGTTCATCAGAAAGCACTCATTTATATGTGTGCTTGTGTGCTTCCTTCTTCACATGGTATCCTTGATAAATGGTCTGCCACCTTATCTCTACACCCTTCTTGTCTTTGATTTCAATGTCAAATTCCTGCAACAAAAGAACCCATCTAATAAGTCTTGGTTTGGATTCTTGTTTAGCAAGTAAGTATTTTAAAGCTGAATGATCAGTGAAGACAATGACTTTAGATCCAATGAGATAGGATCTAAATTTGTCAAATGCAAAGACTATTGCCAAGAGTTTTTTTTTCAGTGGTTGTGTAATTCCTTTGGTTATCATTCAAGACTTTACTGGCATAATAAATCACATGTACCAAATTGTCTTTTCTTTGTCCTAACACTGCCCCAATAGCAAGGTCTGATGCATCACACATCAGTTCAAAAGGTAAGTTCCAATCAGGTGGGGAAATGATAGGTGCAGAGGAAAGTTTTTGCTTCAAAAGTTCATAGGCTAGCATGCAATTTTTATCAAATACAAGGGTGTATCAGAGACAAGTAAGTTACTCAAAGGTTTGGCTATTTTAGAAAAGTCTCTAATAAACCTTCTGTAAAAACCAGCGTGTCCCAAAAAACTCCTAACTGCCTTGACATTACTTGGTGGAGGTAGTTTTTCAATGAGTTCCACCTTAGCTCTGTCCACCTCAATGCCTCTATTAGAGATTTTGTGGCCAAGGACTATTCCTTCTGTGACCATGAAATGACACTTTTCCCAGTTTAATACTAGGTTGGTCTCTTGGCATCTCTTAAGCACCAAGGCAAGGTGGTGTAGGCAGCTAAAAGAATCTCCAAACACAGAAAAATCATCCATGAAAGCTCAATAAATTTTTCAATCATGTCCGAAAAGATGGACAGCATGCATCTTTGGAAAGTGGCAGGTGCATTGCACAATCCAAAGGGCATGCGTCTATAAGCAAAAACTCCATATGGACAAACAAATGATATTTTCTCTTGATCTCTTGGATCAACTACTATCTGATTATAGCCTGAGTATCCATCCAGAAAGCAATAGTAAGCATGTCCTGCAAGCCTTTCAAGCATCTGATCCATGAATGGGAGTGGGAAATGATCTTTTCTGGTGGCTTCATTGAGCTTCCTGTAGTCTATGCACATCCTCCACCCAGTGACAGCTCTTGTGGGTATAAGTTCGTTCCTCTCATTCGGCACCACAGTTATGCCACCTTTCTTGGGAACTACATGGATGGGACTAACCCATGGGCTATCAGAAATGGGGTAGATTACCCCTGCCTGCCATAACTTCATGACCTCCTTTTGTACCACTTCTTCATGACCGGATTCAATCTTCTCTGAGCTTGAATGGAGGGTCTAGCATCCTCTTCTAACAAGATTTTATGCATGCATATGGATGAATGATGTGCTATAAACTTGATAGCTACGATTTTAGGAAATTGCACGATCGGCAAAAATTCCTTCCGGCAAGTGCACCGGTTATCGTCAAGTAAAAACTCACAATAGAGTGAGGTCGAATCCCACAAGGATTGGTTGAGTGAGCAATTCGGATTAGAAGTGTGTTCTAGTTGAGCGGGATCAAGATTTAGATGAGAATTACAGAATGTAAAATTGGCGGGAAACGTAAATGGCAAGAAATTAAAAGTGCAGAATCTTAAATTGCATGAATTAAAGAGCGAGAAGCTAAATTGCTGAAATTAAAAGGGATCGGGGTGATTGCATGAGTTTAACTACAGAATGTAAAGAGAAAGTGGTAGATCAGAAATGGGGAATTCATTGGGTTTCAGGAGATATTGAGATCTCCGAATCAAAACATTTTTATCCCTTCCTCAACCAATGCATTCATTGAATTTTGCTTGGCAATCTTATATGATTGGATCCCAATCCCTTGGCTCACCAATTCTCTCTAAAAAACAAACAAATTCCCAATCCCTTGGTTTAAATGTTCATAAGAAGAGATGATGCTCGATCACTGATTATACCACACAGTTTCATGAACCACAATTTGGTAGGATTACATGTCACAATATCCATCCAAACCCCAATCCAATTCACTGTGAGAAAGCTTCTCTAGCATGAATCCTCCATTCCTTTCCCAAGGTTCCGAAGGATTCCAATTATGGATAATTTCTTTCCCAAGACAACTATCCAATGGAATTAGATCGAGAAGCTTTCTAACAAAATTCAAGAGAAAAGATTGAAGAAGAAGATAAACTATTATTGATTCATTGAATTACAATAGAGCTCCCTAACCCAATGAAAGGGGGTTTAGTGAGTCATAGCTCTGAATTCAATTACAAAAAGATGAAAAACTAGAAAAATGATCAAAAGTTCCCAGTTTGTGTTAACCCACTTAAACTTAAATTCTATCCTATTTATACACTTTCTAAATTGAGCTTCTGTTGTGTTTCTTGGGCTTTGAGGCCTTTCCCTGATTTCCTTTTGCTTTGGGTTTATGATCCAAAATCCTGATGAGGCTGCTGATCCAATTCTGTAACATTCATTGAGCAAACTTAGTGATAATCAAGTAATGACACATGACTCAACAAATTGAAGTTCCAGACTCATCAATTCTTCAGGCCCAATCCCATAAACCATGATATTCAATTGGGTTTCATACCAGAGTATGTTTAAGTTAATGTTTGTGCTCAAATGCTAACTTAAACTGCAATATCTTTGGCCCAGAAACCTTTTCAATTAGTGGCGTTTAAGTTGCAGTTTAAGCTTAAACTGCAACTTCAACGTTGGACACTCCTGGAGGTGATATAAGTCGAACACGTTTAAGCTTCAGTTTAAGGTTAAACTGAAGCTTAAACATGGAAATGGAAGAAGGCAACCCTGGAGTGTGGAATTGTCGAACACGTTTAAGCTTCGGTTTAAGGTTAAACTGAAGCTTAAACGTGGAAATGGAGGGAAGCCATCCTGGAGGGTAAAGGTCGAACACGTTTAAGCTCCAGTTAAGCTTAAACTGGCGCTTAAACGTGGAAATGCAAAACGCAACCCTGGAGGAGAATGGTCGAACACGTTTAAGCTCCAGTTTAAGGTTAAACTGGAGCTTAAACGTGGAAATGGCTCCCTGGTGCTTTCAATTCTGGCGTTTAACTTCCAGTTTAAGGTTAAACTGGAGGTTAAACGCCACTTTCAGCCCTTTCCTCAGCTTTCATGATTTTGGCGTTTAAGCTTAAACTGGAATTTGTGATATTCAAGCTTCCTTTATTGATTTTGTTGCTTCCTTGCCTAGCCTCTTCTTCCCTGAAATCATCCAAACAATTGCATCAAAGTCTTGCAAAATTTCATGAGAAATCTTTCATTCATAGCATTCAAGTAATATAACTAAAAACTCATGAAATTTGCATCAAAATCATACTGTTTGGATGGTTCATTGCTTTGTTATTCATTTAACCATTCTTGGTTACTTTAAGCTCAAGAAAATGCATAAAACAACTAAAACTAACAGAAAAATGCTAGTGAAACTAGCCTAAGATGCCTTGGCATCACAACACCAAACTTAATACTTGCTTGTCCCTAAGCAAGTCCTGAGTTTTTGAGAAGAAAGTATGAAACAGAAAGCAATTACATTGGCTATATAGCAAGCATTTGAAGTTCATCAGAAGGGTTTTATGCAGAAAGTTGCAGCATCACTTTTTCATTCTGATCAGGTAAGATTATCACTTTTTCATTGCATCCATCAAACACTGCTATGGCCTCTTGTTATTCTTATGTCCTTGGCACTTTTCCCTTCTTTGTTTTTCTTTTTTCTTAGAGCTCCTTTGCTCCTTGTTTGCTCAGTTTCATGTGTTGCACAAGCCTTTGGCATTTTCTTTTTCTTATCAGTGCACTACACATATCCACTACAGGCATTTTAGTTCACATTTCTTCTTGAGACATTGGTGCCCAGCACCTCTTTGTGTGACTAAATGTTTTGTATTTAGGTTGCTCTTGATAATGGACTTTTGGTTGATAATCCCGGGTTAGTTAACCCAAGTTACCGAGTGTTGAAACACTCCTCAGAACCTATTCATCCAAGCATATCCTTAATACATAAACACCACAGGCATTTGTCTCAGAAGTTCAAACCATTGGTGCCTAGCTTATTTTCTCAATTTTTTTTGCTTTTTGGTTGCCCTTTTTCAATGGCTTTTTCTTCTTCTTTTTCTTTCTTTTTCATGGCCAAAGACATTTATTCATCAAGATCCATAGACAGTATTCAAACTTCTACACAAAAATGATAATTCTACACTCAATTTCCAGTGATCTGACTAAACAATCAAGCATGCATACCACCACTTAATTCTACTTGATTTGTCACTAATTGAGCCAAGTTACTTTTGTTCAAAATTTTCTTTTATTTTTGGAAACAGAACAAGCATGGCAAGCATTTGTTTAAGAAGGTGAAGTTATATCCAAACATCTAGGCATTCACTTTATTCAAAGCAGTAAACCAACACTCATACTAAAAACTTCACATTCCAGAAAGATTCAACAATTACAGTTTAAACCAGAACAAGCATGCTTTTGTTTGCCTTTTAAAGAATGGTCAAGGAACAACACCACCTTGTGAAATTTCTTGTTTTCTCTTTGTTGCCAGGAAACAATTTGATTTCTCCTTCTTCTCCTAGTTATTGCTTCATGTTCTTTCTAAGATCCTTGTTTCCTTTCCTACAAAGAGTGATGAAGTTGCTTGCTTCTCAAGCACTTGAGTGGTTAGCTCAACTATGTATGGGCAAGTGTCTGAGTCTTAAGTTGGTGTGTGAACACCAAACTTAGTCTCCTACTTACTCCTCTGCTCTTTGAATCCTTGAATTCTCCTTGGAATGAAGTTGCTGCTAAGGATTTTAAGCATTTCTGTGATTGCTTAGAATGGTTGTTCCTTTCATATAATTCAAAGGTTGTTGTGTTCAGTTGATCTGTATGGTGGAACACCAAACTTAGAGTCACACATTCCCCTTTGAATTAATGATCCACGAATTCATTGTTTGGTGTGAAACACCAAACTTAATTCTTTGCAATGCACCGAAACTACTTCACCTTTTTATTGAAACAAATAAAAGAAACAGCAAAGGAGTATTACCTTAGGTTGGGTTGCCTCCCAACAAGCGCTTCTTTAACGTCATTAGCTTGACGGTTGTCCCTTGTTAGGGTGGATTGTAGTGCTTGATGTCCTCTCCTCTCACTATGAAAACGTCCCCATTTGATTCCTTCATGATTTCTAAATGTTCCATAGAAAGAACTTTCTTGATTGTGAACACTTGAGGGAGCTGGGAAGGAATGGTTTTGAGGCCAGGTGGGATTTGCAGATAATGACTTGATATCACTTTATCTCCCGGAGAGAAACCTTCAGTGGGAATTTTCTTGTTTCTCCACCCTCTTGGCAATTTCTTTACAATTCTTCCCTCTCTCTTGAGGATTTCTTCATTGACCCTTATGCCAGGAGGATCCTTCTGAGCTGTTTCTATTGATTCTTGTGGCTTTAACTCTTGCAATTCTTGTTTGCCTTCCAAGGACTGTTTCAGAGTTTCAGCTGCTGGTTTGCTTTCCTCCAAACACAGATGGCTACTATCATCCTTAGGCTTTTCAGGTTCTGGTTCAGGCTCAGATGCAGGTTTGAAAACATGGAAAATGTGCTGTTCATCATGTATTCTCAAAATTAGCTCTCCTTGTTCTACATCTATGAGCGCTCTAGCAGTGGCTAGAAATGGCCTTCCCAGAATGATAGGGTGTAGGTAGCTTTCCTCCATGTCCAAAATGACAAAGTCTGTGGGGAAAAAATAATTTCCCACTTTCACCAGCACATTCTCAACTGCCCCTTCAGCTTGCTTCTGAGTTTTGTCAGCCAGTTGTATGATTACATCAGTGGATCTCACCTCATTCAGTTGTAGCCTCTTCATAAGAGTCAGAGGCATCACATTTATGCTAGCTCCTAGATCACAAAATCCTCTGTCAATTTTTGTTTCCCCTATGATGCAGGGGATATGAAAACTTCCTGGGTCTGTTTTCTTAGAGACTATGTCCTTCTTGATGAGTGCACTGCATTCTTTGTTCATTATTACAGTTTGTCCTCCCTTCAAAACTCTTTTCTTGCTCAGCAATTCCTTCAAATACTTGATATGTGTAGGCATCTGCTGGAGAATCTCAAGAAAGGGAATATTGATATGGAGAGACTTAAATGTCTCTAAAAACCTTGAATATGTTTTCCCTTTTTCACCTCCTCCTAACCTCTGAGGAATGGTGCTTTTGGTTGGTATGTTACCAGCATGCCTTTATTTTGCAGTTCCTTGGCTTGCTCATTTTCACTTTCCTGCTTAGCTTCTTCCACACCTTCCTTCAAGATTTCTGGCTCCTGTTCAGAGGGTCTGATTCCTTCTTCTTCTGAGACTTCCTTCAATATGGTGATGGCCTTGCATTCTTCCCATCTCACTCCCTTTTGTTCCCCTTTAGGATTCTTTTCTGTGTCACTAGGGAACACTGCAGTTGACTTGGGGGCCTGTTGAGATAGCTCTCCTACTCGAGACTCCATCCTCTTGAGTTTTTCACCATGGTTCCTTAAGGTAGATCTCACATCATCCCTAAAGCTTTTCAACTCACTTATGTCCTGACCCATATTTGCAAGCATTCCTTCTATCCTGTTTAATTGATCTTGAAATTGTTGGTTCGGATTAGGTTGGGCAGGTTGATTATTTTGGCCATGATATGGTGGTTGGGAGTAAGTGTTTTGTGTGGCTTGGTATGATCTTTGGTTGGAGTTTTGGTATGTGGAATTGTTATGTTGGTTGGGGTTGTAAGTTTTGTGGTTTTGTGGTTAGGTTTGCTGGTTTCCCCACCCAAAGTTTGGGTGGTTTTTCCAGCCTGGGTTGTAAGTGTTGGAATGTGGATCATATGGTTGCCTTTGTTGATTTCCCACATAGTTGGCCTCTTCCCAATCACCTCCTTCAGTGCTTACATCCTCTTGATCTTGTGTGTGTATTGCAGCCACTTGATTTGTTTCTAATTTCCTGGTGAGCTCTGCTAGTTGCTTGGCAAACACCTTGTTTTGGGCTAGAATTGTATCAACATGGTTCAGCTCCATGACTCCCTTAGTGTTGTGTCTCTCTGAAGCATAGTAGTACTCATTCTCAGCCACTGTCTCAATCACTTCAATGGCTTCTTCCACAGTCTTTTTCCTGTTCAATGAACCTCCTGATGAATGGTCTACAGCCTTCCTTGATTCAAAAGAAAGTCCATCATAGAAAATATGCAATTGCACCCAGTCATGGAACATGTCTGGTGGACATTTCCTTGTCAAATCCTTGAACCTCTCCCATGCCTCGTAGAGAGTTTCACCATCTTGTTGTCTAAAAGTCTGAACCTCAGATCGAAGCCTCTTGACCTTTTGTGGGGGGTAGAAACGTTCCAGAAACTTGCTTTCCACCTCATCCCAGGTTGTTAGGCTCCCCCTTGAGAATGATTCCAGCCACTTAGCTGCCTTGTCCCTAAGTGAAAATGGGAACAAGAGCAGTTTATAGGCATCTTCCTGGACTCCATTGGACTTCACAGTGTCGCAAATTCTCAGAAATTTTGTGAGATGTTGGTTTGGATCTTCATTAGCACTCCCACCAAATAAACAATGATTCTCCACCAGTGATATTAGCTGTTGTTTGAGTTCAAAATTGTTGGCCTGAATGGGTGGTTTCTGAATGCTGCTACCACAATTCCCAGAGGTTGGGTTTATGTATGAACCAAGAACCCTCCTCTCGGGAATGGCATTGTTTCCATCAGCTCTCTCATGGTTGTGAACTTCTCTATCCATGTTGAGATCTAGAGCTTCCTCAAAATTGTCCTCAGATTCTCCTTCAGATTCTTCTTCTCCCAGTACTCTCTTCCCTCTTGCTTCCCTTCTAAGTTTATGAAGGGTCCTCTCTGGTTCGGTATATGGAGGAGTTGATGTCTCTCCTCTCCTACCTGTCATACAAGAACACAGCACAGGCAACAAACAAGTGAAATACTCTTGGTTAATGGAAGAGTATGGTTAGAGCAGTTGAGGAATTAATTCAAATAGTTAGTGAGTCAGTGAGTTAGTTGCTTGAATTTAAAGGCATAAAGAAAGAAAGCAAGTAACAGAGTGCAGAAATTAAAATTCAACAAGTAACTTGAACTGAATTAACAAAACAAGAAAAATGCTCAATCTAGTTAACTTCCAATTTGAGAATTGTCAATCGAAAACCAATCCCCGACAACGGCGCCATAAACTTGATGTGCTATAAACTTGATAGCTACGATTTTAGGAAATTGCACGATCGGCAAAAATTCCTTCCGGCAAGTGCACCGGTTATCGTCAAGTAAAAACTCACAATAGAGTGAGGTCGAATCTCACAAGGATTGGTTGAGTGAGCAATTCGGATTAGAAGTGTGTTCTAGTTGAGCGGGATCAAGATTTAGATGAGAATTGCGGAATGTAAAATTGGCGGGAAACGTAAATGGCAAGAAATTAAAAGTGCAGAATCTTAAATTGCATGAATTAAAGAGCGAGAAGCTAAATTGCTGAAATTAAAAGGGGATCGGGGTGATTGCATGAGTTTAATTGCAGAATGTAAAGAGAAAGTGGTAGATCAGAAATGGGGAATTCATTGGGTTTCAGGAGATATTGAGATCTCCGAATCAAAACATTTTTATCCCTTCCTCAACCAATGCATTCATTGAATTTTGCTTGGCAATCTTATATGATTGGATCCCAATCCCTTGGCTCACCAATTCTCTCTAAAAAACAAACAAATTCTCAATCCCTTGGTTTAAATGTTCATAAGAAGAGATGATGCTCGATCACTGATTATACCACACAGTTTCATGAACCACAATTTGGTAGGATTACATGTCACAATATCCATCCAAACCCCAATCCAATTCACTGTGAGAAAGCTTCTCTAGCATGAATCCTCCATTCCTTTCCCAAGGTTCCGAAGGATTCCAATTATGGATAATTTCTTTCCCAAGACAACTATCCAATGGAATTAGATCGAGAAGCTTTCTAACAAAATTCAAGAGAAAAGATTGAAGAAGAAGATAAAAACTATTATTGATTCATTGAATTACAATAGAGCTCCCTAACCCAATGAAAGGGGGTTTAGTGAGTCATAGCTCTGAATTCAATTACAAAAAGATGAAAAACTAGAAAAATGATCAAAAGTTCCCAGTTTGTGTTAACCCACTTAAACTTAAATTCTATCCTATTTATACACTTTCTAAATTGAGCTTCTGTTGTGTTTCTTGGGCTTTGAGGCCTTTCCCTGATTTCCTTTTGCTTTGGGTTTATGATCCAAAATCTTGATGAGGCTGCTGATCCAATTCTGTAACATTCATTGAGCAAACTTAGTGATAATCAAGTAATGACACATGACTCAACAAATTGAAGTTCCAGACTCATCAATTCTTCAGGCCCAATCCCATAAACCATGATATTCAATTGGGTTTCATACCAGAGTATGTTTAAGTTAATGTTTGTGCTCAAATGCTAACTTAAACTGCAATATCTTTGGCCCAGAAACCTTTTCAATTAGTGGCGTTTAAGTTGCAGTTTAAGCTTAAACTGCAACTTAAACGTTGGACACTCCTGGAGGTGATATAAGTCGAACACGTTTAAGCTTCAGTTTAAGGTTAAACTGAAGCTTAAACGTGGAAATGGAAGAAGGCAACCCTGGAGTGTGGAATTGTCGAACACGTTTAAGCTTCAGTTTAAGGTTAAACTGAAGCTTAAACGTGGAAATGGAGGGAAGCCATCCTGGAGGGTAAAGGTCGAACACGTTTAAGCTCCAGTTAAGCTTAAACTGGAGCTTAAACGTGGAAATGCAAAACGCAACCCTGGAGGAGAATGGTCGAACACGTTTATGCTCCAGTTTAAGGTTAAACTGGAGCTTAAACGTGGAAATGGCTCCCTGGTGCTTTTAATTCTGGCGTTTAACTTCCAGTTTAAGGTTAAACTGGAGGTTAAACGCCACTTTCAGCCCTTTCCTCAGCTTTCATGATTTTGGCGTTTAAGCTTAAACTGGAGCTTAAACTCCACATGTGATATTCAAGCTTCCTTTATTGATTTTGTTGCTTCCTTGCCTAGCCTCTTCTTCCCTGAAATCATCCAAACAATTGCATCAAAGTCTTGCAAAATTTCATGAGAAATCTTTCATTCATAGCATTCAAGTAATATAACTAAAAACTCATGAAATTTGCATCAAAATCATACTGTTTGGATGGTTCATTGCTTTGTTATTCATTTAACCATTCTTGGTTACTTTAAGCTCAAGAAAATGCATAAAACAACTAAAACTAACAGAAAAATGCTAGTGAAACTAGCCTAAGATGCCTTGGCATCAATGAACTTATCCCCTTCAAATCAGCTAGGGTCCATCCAATGGCATCTTGATGAGTTTGTAGCACCTTGATCAATTCTTCTTCCTGTTCTTGGCTCAGGGCAGAGCTAATGATAATAGGATGGCTCTCATCACTACCCAAGTATGCATACTTGAGACTAGGGGGCAATGCTTTGAGCTCAGGTTTTGGTGCTTCCTTCTCTTCTTTCACCCTCTCTGGCATGCTTGGCATGGTTGTTTCAGCCGCCTTGATGTCACTAACTTCAATATCCTTGGTGAACTCCTCCTCTGCCACTTCCTTTGTTGTTTCCTCAAAGGTTTCTTGTACTGCAATGTCCACTACATCCACCCTCATGCATTCCTTTAGTGATTCTGATGGATAGCTTATTGCCTTGAATACGTTAAACACCAATTGCTCATCATGTAGTCTAAGAGTAAGTTCACCCTTTTGGACATCTATGATGGCTCCAGCAGTAGCCAGGAAGGGTCTTCCCAGGATTATCGAAGCTTTGGCTTCTTCCTCCATATCTAACACCACAAAATCGGCAGGAAATATAAAATCTCCCACTTTCACCAACAAATCCTCAACTATCCCATGAGGGAATTTAAAAGTTCGATCTGCCAATTAGAGGGCCATTCTTGTTGGTTTGGCTTCCTCAATCTTCATTCTTCTCATCATTGTTAGAGACATCAAATTAATACTGGCCCCTAAGTCACACAAGGCCCTCTCCACCATGACTTCTCCTATGATGCAGGGGATTTGGAAACTGCCTAGATCCTTCAATTTCTGAGGCAATTTGTGTTGAATGATGGCACTGCATTCTTCAGTCAACAACACAGTTTCCTCATTTCTCCAGCTTCTCTTCTTGGTCATTAATTCCTTTAAAAATTTTGCATAGAGTGGCATTTGCTCTATTGCCTCAGCAAACGGAATGTTGATTTGAAGCTTCTTGAAAATCTCCAAGAATCTGGAGAATTGGCCATCCTTTTCACTTTTCATCAAACGTTGAGGATATGGTGCCTTGGGTGTATAAGGCTTCAGGACCTCTTTTTCTTTTTCTTTTGTTGTAGACGGTGTAAAAGATTGTCCCTGTTCCTTGTCTCTCACATTTTCCTTTGCTTCATCCTCTGTGGTTTCCTTTGAGATCTCCTTTAGCTTCTTTCCACTTCTGAGGGTTATGGCCTTACATTCTTCCCTTGCAATAGCCTTGGCAGCATGAGAAATGCTTGGCCCAGGGGTTTGCTTAGACAAATACCCAATTTGATTTTCTAGCTTCTGGATGGCAGCTCCTTGGTTTTGCAAGTTAGAATTTACTTCTTCCTTAAAGGCTTTCAATTCGGTTATGTCTTAACCCTTGGTTGCAAGCATTCCTTCTATCCTGTTTAATTGATCTTGAAATTGTTGGTTCAGATTAGGTTGGGCAGGTTGATTATTTTGGCCATGATATGGTGGTTGGGAGTAAGTGTTTTGTGTGGCTTGGTATGATCTTTGGTTGGAGTTTTGGTATGTGGAATTGTTATGTTGGTTGGGGTTGTAAGGTTTGTGGTTTTGTGGTTGGGTTTGCTGGTTTCCCCACCCAAAGTTTGGGTGGTTTTTCCAGCCTGGGTTGTAAGTGTTGGAATGTGGATCATATGGTTGCCTTTGTTGATTTCCCACATAGTTGGCCTATTCCCAATCACCTCCTTCAGTGCTTACCTCCTCTTGATCTTGTGTGTGTATTGTAGCCACTTGATTTGTTTCTAATTTCCTGGTGAGCTCTGCTAGTTGCTTGGCAAATACCTTGTTTTGGGCTAGAATTGTATCAACATGGTTCAGCTCCATGACTCCCTTAGTGTTGTGTTTCTCTGAAGCATAGTAGTACTCATTCTCAGCCACTGTCTCAATCACTTCAATGGCTTCTTCCACAGTCTTTTTCCTGTTCAATGAACCTCCTGATGAATGGTCTACAGCCTTCCTTGATTCATAAGAAAGTCCATCATAGAAAATATGCAATTGCACCCAGTCATGGAACATGTCTGGTGGGCATTTCCTTGTCAAATCCTTGAACCTCTCCCATGCCTCGTAGAGAGTTTCACCATCTTGTTGTCTAAAAGTCTAAACCTCAGATCGAAGCCTATTGACCTTTTGTGGGGGGTAGAAACGTGCCAGAAACTTGCTTTCCACCTCATCCCAGGTTGTTAGGCTCCCCCTTGGGAATGATTCCAGCCGCTTAGCTGCCTTGTCCCTAAGTGAAAATGGGAACAAGAGCAGTTTATAGGCATCTTCCTGGACTCCATTGGACTTCACAGTGTCGTAAATTCTCAGGAATTTTGTGAGATGTTGGTTTGGATCTTCATTAGCACTCCCACCAAATGAACAATGATTCTCCACCAGTGATATTAGCTGTGGTTTGAGTTCAAAATTGTTGGCCTGAATGGGTGGTTTCTGAATGCTGCTACCACAATTCCCAGAGGTTGGGTTTATGTATGAACCAAGAACCCTCCTCTCGGGAATGGCATTGTTTCCATCAGCTCTCTCATGGTTGTGAACTTCTCTATCCATGTTGAGATCTAGAGCTTCCTCAAAATTGTCCTCAGATTCTCCTTCAGATTCTTCTTCTCCCAGTACTCTCTTCCCTCTTGCTTCCCTTCTAAGTTTATGAAGGGTCCTCTCTGGTTCGGTATATGGAGGAGTTGATGTCTCTCCTCTCCTACCTGTCATACAAGAACACAGCACAGGCAACAAACAAGTGAAATACTCTTGGTTAATGGAAGAGTATGGTTAGAGCAGTTGAGGAATTAATTCAAATAGTTAGTGAGTCAGTGAGTTAGTTGCTTGAATTTAAAGGCATAAAGAAAGAAAGCAAGTAACAGAGTGCAGAAATTAAAATTCAACAAGTAACTTAAACTGAATTAACAAAACAAGAAAAATGCTCAATCTAGTTAACTTCCAATTTGAGAATTGTCAATCGAAAACCAATCCCCGACAACGGCGCCATAAACTTGATGTGCTATAAACTTGATAGCTACGATTTTAGGAAATTGCACGATCGGCAAAAATTCCTTCCGGCAAGTGCACCGGTTATCGTCAAGTAAAAACTCACAATAGAGTGAGGTCGAATCCCACAAGGATTGGTTGAGTGAGCAATTCGGATTAGAAGTGTGTTCTAGTTGAGCGGGATCAAGATTTAGATGAGAATTGCGGAATGTAAAATTGGCGGGAAACGTAAATGGCAAGAAATTAAAAGTGCAGAATCTTAAATTGCATGAATTAAAGAGCGAGAAGCTAAATTGCTGAAATTAAAAGGGGATCGGGGTGATTGCATGAGTTTAATTGCAGAATGTAAAGAGAAAGTGGTAGATCAGAAATGGGGAATTCATTGGGTTTCAGGAGATATTGAGATCTCCGAATCAAAACATTTTTATCCCTTCCTCAACCAATGCATTCATTGAATTTTACTTGGCAATCTTATATGATTGGATCCCAATCCCTTGGCTCACCAATTCTCTCTAAAAAACAAACAAATTCCCAATCCCTTGGTTTAAATGTTCATAAGAAGAGATGATGCTCGATCACTGATTATACCACACAGTTTCATGAACCACAATTTGGTAGGATTACATGTCATAATATCCATCCAAACCCCAATCCAATTCACTGTGAGAAAGCTTCTCTAGCATGAATCCTCCATTCCTTTCCCAAGGTTCCGAAGGATTCCAATTATGGATAATTTCTTTCCCAAGACAACTATCCAATGGAATTAGATCGAGAAGCTTTCTAACAAAATTCAAGAGAAAAGATTGAAGAAGAAGATAAAAACTATTATTGATTCATTGAATTACAATAGAGCTCCCTAACCCAATGAAAGGGGGTTTAGTGAGTCATAGCTCTGAATTCAATTACAAAAAGATGAAAAACTAGAAAAATGATCAAAAGTTCCCAGTTTGTGTTAACCCACTTAAACTTAAATTCTATCCTATTTATACACTTTCTAAATTGAGCTTCTGTTGTGTTTCTTGGGCTTTGAGGCCTTTCCCTGATTTCCTTTTGCTTTGGGTTTATGATCCAAAATCCTGATGAGGCTGCTGATCCAATTCTGTAACATTCATTGAGCAAACTTAGTGATAATCAAGTAATGACACATGACTCAACAAATTGAAGTTCCAGACTCATCAATTCTTCAGGCCCAATCCCATAAACCATGATATTCAATTGGGTTTCATACCAGAGTATGTTTAAGTTAATGTTTGTGCTCAAATGCTAACTTAAACTGCAATATCTTTGGCCCAGAAACCTTTTCAATTAGTGGCGTTTAAGTTGCAGTTTAAGCTTAAACTGCAACTTAAACGTTGGACACTCCTGGAGGTGATATAATTCAAGCACGTTTAAGCTTCAGTTTAAGGTTAAACTGAAGCTTAAACGTGGAAATGGAAGAAAGCAACCCTGGAGGGTAAAGTAGTCGAACACGTTTAAGCTTCAGTTTAAGGTTAAACTGAAGCTTAAACGTGGAAATGGAAGAAAGCAACCCTGGAGGAGAATGGTCGAACACGTTTAAGCTCCAGTTTAAGCTTAAACTGGAGCTTAAACGTGGAAATGAAGAAAGCAACCCTGGAGGAGAATGGTCGAACACGTTTAAGCTCCAGTTTAAGGTTAAACTGGAGCTTAAACGTGGAAATGGCTCCCTGGTGCATTTCTCATTTCTGGCGTTTAACTTCCAGTTAAACTGGAGGTTAAACGCCACTTTCAGCTTTTCCTCTGCTTTCATGATTTTGGCGTTTAAGCTCCAGTTTAAGCTTAAACTGGAGCTTAAACGCCACTGATAGTTCCCAGCATTATATGGCTTGGCAGTTTAAGTTCCAGTTTAAGCTTAAACTGGAACTTAAACTCCACATGTGATATTCAAGCTTCTTTTATTGATTTTGTTGCTTCCTTGCCTAGCCTCTTCTTCCCTGAAATCATCCAAACAACTGCATCAAAGTCTTGCAAAATTTCATGAGAAATCTTCCATTCATAGCATTCAAGTAATATAACTAAAAACTCATGGAATTTGCATCAAAATCATACTGTTTGGATGGTTCATTGCTTTGTTATTCATTTAACCATTCTTGGTTAATTTAAGCTCAAGAAAATGCATAAAACAACTAAAACTAACAGAAAAATGCTAGTGAAACTAGCCTAAGATGCCTTGGCATCAACGCAAAGGAGAGCAAGGTGGACGGGTTGTTACAATTGATGAGCTCCTTCAAAAGGTTGTGTGGATGACTTGTTTGTTGCCCCATTTTGAAACTTTCCTTTCCTTCCGTATTGGTGGCCAACCCAAAAGGAAAGAAAGAAAGAAAATTAAACCTATAACAAAGATAACAAAATAAACAGAACATAGGCGGGGGTTAATGCCAAATAAAAGTAGGGTTCTCACACTACATGTTAGCTAAGCATGTGACTAAGAAAATAATATGGGCTAATGGCATATCAACAAAATCAAACAAGTCAATAGGCACCAAAATAATGCAAGAAATTCTCAACAATTGAATGGAAAAATGCAACACCATTATTAAAATGAGAAACTTTAGAAAATAAAATGAGAACAAGGTAGAATAATAAAACTAGAATGCAATGAATGAAAAGAAGCAAATGCAATAAAAGAAAATGGAGGAAGAGAAAAAAAAGAAATTTGTTTTTTTTAGTATTTTATTTATTTATTTATTTATTTATTATTATTATTATTATTTTTTAATTTAATTTTTTTATTAAAAGAGAAAAAAAATTTTCCAAGAGAGGAAGAAGAAAGGATAAAAAAGAAAAAAATAGAAAGAAAGAAGAAGAAAAGAGGAAAGAAGGAGAAAAGAGGAAGGAGAAAAGCAGGGAGCAAATCCGCGCGTGCGCGCACAGCGCGCTTACGCGTGGATGCAGCAGGGACAATCCCTGCACGCGCGCACAGAGCACTTACGCGTGGACGAGATTGTGCTCCCAGCACAATGCTAGCACAAAGCGCGCACAACTCTCTGGTTTTTGTACTAGAAGTTGCGGAAGTGCAATCCGCGCGCGTGCAGAGCGTGCTATCGCGCCGATGCCCCTTTTTTTGCCTAAAAAGCAGAAAAAAAATGCCCAAGAGCTCCCTATAATGCCTACAACTCTTCTTTATTCAATCAAATATCATACAATTCACGAAAATGCAATTTGATTTTAGGATTTATTCAACTATTAATGAACACAATATACATGTCAATATACTAACAACCAATCTATACAAACAAATCAATATGAAATGAAAATCTACCTACAATGGCAACTCAAATCACTTATTAAACAAAACTAAACGAGAATGGAAAGAGTTTACCATGGTGGGGTGTCTCCCACCTAGCACTTTTATTTATTGTCCTTAAGTTGGACTTATGTGGAGCTTCTTATCAAGGTGGCTTGTGCTTGAATTCTTCTTGGAACTCCCACCAATGCTTGGACTTCCAATAAGCTCCATTGTTCAATATCAATATCTCCAAGCTATGATAGAGTTCTACACACACCATGGGCTCCCAAATTTGATTCTCTTTGTGAGATCCGGGATCCCACACTTTGTTTTGGCACCCATCTTCAAATTGATCATCATGATTCCAATTGGGTGGCATGGCCTTAGAATTCTCAAAGAAGCTTCCAAACAACTTCCTAGACCCATGCAATTTGGTTCCACACCAATCATTGCTCTTGAATTTTGAGCATGCAACCGTCATGAGCTTAGAATGATGTTTCCAACCACTACACAACTCTTTCCTACTCTTATCTCCACAAAGAGCTCTAAGTTGACCATCATTTTGAATCAAGCCATATTCAAGCGAGAAAGTAAAGCTTAGGGATAAGAATTTTACCCACTTGAATGTTGTGTTGGATGGTTGATGTGTGGAGAACGATCCAACACGAAACTCACCGGCAAGTGTACCGGGTCGCATCAAGTAATAATAACTCACATGAGTGAGGTCGATCCCACAGGGATTGAAGGATTGAGCAATTTTAGTTTAGTGGGTGATTTAGTCAAGCGAATCAAGTTTTGGTTGAGTGATTTGTGTTTAACAGAAAGTAAATGACAGTAAATGTGCAGTAAATTGAAGAACAGAATTGTAAATTTGCAGAATCTTAAAGAGCAAGAAAGTAAATGACTGAAACTTAAAGTGCAAGAAACTTAAATTGCAGTAACTTAAATGACAAGAAAGATAAATGGCTTGAATATAAAAGGGAACTGAGGAATGGGATTGCAAGATCTAAACAAAGAGGAAGTAAAGTGCAACAGTTAAGGTAGCAGAATTTGAATTAGGAGCAATGGGAATTTAAACAGCAAAGAAATTAAATGCAGCAGAGGTTCTGATGAGCGGATAATTTGTATGCTTTTTGGCATTGTTTTTAGTATGTTTTTAGTAGTTTTAGTTTAGTTTTTATTATATTTTTATTAGTTTTTAGTTAAAATTCACTTTTCTGGACTTTACTATGAGTTTGTGTGTTTTTCTGTGATTTCAGGTATTTTCTGGCTGAAATTGAAGGTTCTGAGCAAAAATCTGATCCAGAGACTAAAAAGGACTGCAGATGCTGTTGGATTCTGACCTCCCTGCACTCGAAGTGGATTTTCTGGAGCTACAGAAGCCCAATTGGCGCGCTCTCAACGGCGTTGGAAAGTAGACATCCAGGGCTTTCCAGCAATATATAATAGTCCATATTTTGTCCAAGATTTGATGGCCCAAACCCGCGAAGCAATCCGGCCTCAAAATTTCCAGCGTTAAACGCCCAAACTGGCACCTAAATGGGAGTTAAACGCCCAAACTGGCATAAAAGCTGGAGTTAAACGCCAGGAAGAGTCTCTACACGAAAATTACTTCATTGCTCAGCCCAAGCACACACCAAGTGGGCCCGGAAGTGGATTTTTATGTCATTTACTCACCTTTGTACACCTTAGGCTACTAGTTTTCTATATATAGAACCTTTTACTATTGTATTTTCATCTTGGTATCTATCTTTTGATCATGTTTTGATGATTAAACCCTCTTTGGGAGGCTGGCCATTCGGCCATGCCTAGACCTTGTTCTTATGTATTTTCAACGGTGGAGTTTCTACACACCATAGATTAAGGGTGTGGAGCTCTGCTGTACCTCGAGTATTAATGCAATTACTATTGTTCTTCCATTCAAATTCCACTTGTTCTTTATCCAAGATATCACTTGTTCTTCAACATGATGAAGGTGATGATTGACGCCCATCACCATTCTCACCCATGAACAAGGTGACTGACAACCATTCTTGTTCTACAAGCATCCGAGGCTTAGTGAATATCTCTTGGATTCTTCGGAATCTTCGTGGTATAGGCAGGACCTGATGGCGGCATTCAAGAGAATCCGGAAGGTCTAAACCTTGTCTGTGGTATTCTGAGTAGGATTCAATGATTGAATGACTGTGATGTGCTTCAAACCTGTAACCTACTGGGCGTTAGTGACAGACGCAAAGAGTGATTCTATTCCGGTAGGGGAGGGAACCAAACCGGTGATTGGCGGCACTGTGACAGAGTGCTTTGCATTAGCTTTCACTGCGCGGATGGGAGGTAGCTGCTGACAACAGTGAGACCCTACACGAGCTTGCCATGGAAAGGAGTAAGAAAGGATTGGATGAAGACTGTAGGAAAGCAGAGAGACGGAAGGGAAGGCATCTTCATACACTTGTCTGAAGCTCTTACACCAATGATATACATAAGTATCCCTATCTTTATCTTTTATGTTATTTTCGTTCATCACCATATCCATTTGAGTTTGCCTGACTGAGATTTACAAGATGACCATAGCTTGCTTCATACCACCAATCTCCGTGGGATCGACCCTTACTCGCGTAAGGTATTACTTGGACGACCCAGTGCACTTGCTGGTTAGTTGTGCGAAGTTGTAGTGATCACAATTTCGTGCACCAAGTTTTTGGCGCCGTTGCCGGGGATTGTTCTTGTGTATGGACAACTGACGGTTCATCTTGTTGCTTAGATTAGGTATTATTTTTCTTCAGAGTTCTTAAGAATGAATTCTAGTGTTTCAAAGTGATGTTCTTATCATCACCAAAGCTGATTGATCATCATTAATTTAGCTCTTGAATGCAATGTCCTGCTGAAGCTTAGCCGGCCATGTCTAATTCCTTTAGACTAAAGCTTTAGACTAACATTGCATGATTCCTGGAATTCTCATTAAGAATTTTGATACCTTTATTTTCCTTTTCACTTAATTTTCGAAAAAGCCAAAAAAATTACAAAATCATAAAAACCAAAAATATTTTATGTTTCTTGTTTGAGTCTAGAGTCTCATCTTAAGTTTGGTGTCAATTGCATGTTTCTGTTCTTATTGCATTCATGCATGTGTCTTCATTAATCTTCAAGTTGTTCTTGATGATTTCTTTGTTTTGATCTTTGAATTCTATTGACTTGAGTGTTTTGTTGTTTCTCATATGCATTAGTGTCAGTAGTGCTCAAACTGCTAAGTTTGGTGTCTTGCATGCATTGTTATTTGATTCTTGTTGCATTTTAATTTTTCCCTATTATTAAAAATCCAAAAATATTTTTAATTTGTGTCTTTTCAAGTCAATAATACAGAGAATTGAAGATTCAGAACATACTGCAGAGGAATCACACAGAAAAAGCTGGGCATTCAAAAATGCCCAGTGAAGAAGACAGACTGGCGTTTAAACGCCAGCCAGGGTGCCTGGTTGGGCGTTTAACGCCCAAAAGGTATAGGTTTGGGCGTTAAACGCCAGAATGTGCACATTCTGGGCGTTTAACGCCAGGATGGCAAAGGGGGAAGATTTTGTTTTCAAAATCAATTTTTTTCAAGTTTTCAAAGTTTTCAAAATCAAATCTTTTTCAAATCATATCTTTTCAATCAAATGTTTTCAAAATTAATTTCTTTCCTTTTTCAAAGATACTTACTAACAATTAATGATTTGATTGAACATTTTTTGCCTTTTCTGTTAAGGAAGGTTTTATGTTTGAATCATATCTTTTCTTGTTAGGCAAGTCATTAATTTTTAAAATCATATCTTTTCAAATTGTTTTCAAATCATATCTTTTAAAATTGTTTTCAAATCATATCTTTGAAAATTGTTTTCAAATCATATCTTTTCAATCACATGTTTTTAAAACCAATCATATCTTCTTAACCACATCTTTTTCAAAATAGTTTTCAATCAAATCTTTTTGATTTCTAATTTCAAAATCTTTTTCAAAAATCACTTGATTTCTTTTCCACTTTCATTTTCGAAAATCAATTAGTGTTTTTCAAAATGTTTTCAAAATCTTTTACTTAATTTTCGAAAATTACTTCCCTTCTTCTCACATCCTTCTATTTCTGGACTAACTCTATTCTTTAATGCAAAATTCGAACTCCATCTTCTTTGATAAGTTCGAATTTTCTACTTCTGTCTTCCATTTTTCTTCCTCTGACACCTCAAGGAATCTCTATACTGTGACATAGAGGATTCCATATTTTCTTGTTCTATTCTCTTTCATATGAGCAGGAACAAAGACAAAGGCATTCTTGAAGCTGACCGAATTCTTCAAAGAAGAAGAACACATGGCAGCCGAAAACAACAACAATGCCAACAATGCAAGGAAGGTGCTGGGTGACTTTACTGCACCTCCTCCCAATTTTTCTGGGAGAAGCATCTCTATCCCTGCCATTGGAGCAAACACCTTTGAGCTTAAGCCTCAATTAGTTTCTCTAATGCAACAGAATTGCAAGTTCCATGGACTTCCAATAGAAGATCCTCATCAGTTTTTAGCTGAGTTCTTGCAAATCTGTGACACAGTCAAGACTAATGGGGTTAACCCTGAGGTCTACAGACTGATGCTATTCCCTTTTGCTGTAAGAGACAGAGCTAGAATATGGTTGGACTCTCAACCTAAAGAAAGCCTGGGCTCATGGGAAAAGCTAGTCAATTTGATTTCTCAAAGTCTGTCTGGAATGCAAAATGCACCTGGCAGTACTAAGGATGCTTCATCTGAGGAAGAAGCTTATGATCCTGAAAACCCTTCAATGGAAGAGGTGAATTACCTAGGAGAACCCTATGGAAACACCTATAATTCTTCATGGGGAAATCACCCAAATTTCTCATGGAAGAATCAAGAGAGACCTCAACAAGGTTTCAATAATAATGGTGGAAGAAACAGGCTTAGCAATGGCAAGCCTTTTCCATCATCTTCTCAGCAACAGACAGAGAGTTCTAAGCAGAATACTTCTGACTTAGCAACAATGGTCTCTGATCTAATAAAGACCACTCAAAGTTTCATGAATGAAACAAGGTCCTCCATCAGAAATTTGGAAGGACAAGTGGGACAGCTGAGCAAGAAAATTACTGAACTCCCTCCTAGTACTCTCCCAAGTAATACAGAAGAAAATCCAAAAGGAGAGTGCAAAGCCATAACATGGCCGAATATGGAGAGGAAAGAGAGGAGGAGGACGCCACTGAGGAAGACCTCAGTGGGCGTGTACCAATCTCCTCTGAGTTCCTCAAAGAGGAACCATGGGAATCTGAGGCTCAAAATGAGACCATAGAGATTCCATTGGACTTGTAGAGAATGTTTTGGTTAAGATTGAAGACCACTACATCCCTACTGATTTCATAGTCCTAGAGACTGGGAAGTGCATGGATGAATCCATCATCCTTGGCAGACCCTTCCTAGCCACAGCAAAGGCTGTGATTGATGTTGATGGAGGTGAACTAATCATTCAAGTGAATGAAGAATCCTTGGTGTTTAAGGCTCAAGGATATCCCTCTGTCACCATGGAGAGGAAGCTTGAAGAGCTTCTCTCAAATCAGAGACAAACAGAGCCCCCACAGTCAAACTCTAAGTTTGGTGTTGGGAGGCCACAACCAAACTCTAAGTTTGGTGTTGAACCCCCACATTCAAACTCTAAGTTTGGTGTTGGGAGGTTCCAACATTGCTCTGAGTATCTATGAGGCTCCATGAGAGCCATCTGTCAAGCTAATGACATTAAAGAAGCGCTTGTTGGGAGGCAACCCAATGTTATATTTTGACTATTTTCTTTTGTTATTTTATGTTTTTTGTAGGTTGATGATCATAAGAAGTCACAAAATCCATTGAAAAAGCAAAAACAGAATGAAAAACAGGAAGAAAAACAGCACACCCTGGAGGAAGAACCTGCTGGCGTTTAAACGCCAGTCAGGCTAGCAGATGGGCGTTTAACGCCCAGTCTGGTGCCATTCTGGGCGTTTAAACGCCAGAAAGGGGCACCAGACTGGCGTTAAACGCCAGTAAAGGGCACCAACCTGGCGTTAAACGCCAGGAATGGGCACCAGCCCGGCGTTTAACGCCAGAAATGGCTCAAAACGTGGATTTTGATGCTATTTGGTGCAGGGATGACTTTTCCTTGACACCTAAGGATCTGTGGACCCCACAGGATCCCCAAACAACCCCACCACTCTCTCTTCTTCTTCACCCATTCATCAATCACCTCAACATCTCTTTCTCTTCACCACTCACATCCATCCTTCATAAACCACCACTTCTCCCCATACATGGCCGAACACAAAGCCATCTCCCTCTCCTCCATTTCTTCTTCTTCTACTCACTTCCCTCTTCTTTTGCTCGAGGACGAGCAAACCTTTTAAGTTTGGTGTGGTAAAAGCATTGCTTTTTGTTTTTCCATAACCATTTATGGCATCCAAAGCTGGTTCAACTGAGAAGGCATGACCTCAAGCCCATCACTAAGAAGAAGATGGAGCAAACAAAGAGACCCCTCTCATCAAGAAATCCCTGAGATACCTCAAGGGATGCACTTTCCTCCACAAGACTACTGGGAGCAACTGAACACCTCCCTAGAAGAATTAAGTTCCAACATGGGACAACTAAGGGTGGAGCACCAAGAACATGCCATCCTCCTCCATGAAATTGGAGAAGATCAAAGAATCATGAGAAAGGAGCAACAAAGACAAGGAAGAGACATTGAGGAGCTCAAGCACTCCATAGGATCTTCAAGAGGAAGAACAAGCCGCCATCACTAAGGTGGACCCGTTCTTTAATCTCCTTGTTCTTTGCTTTTCTGTTTTTCGAAAATTATGCTTTATGTTTATCTATGTTTGTGTCTTATGATCATTAGTGTCTTAGTGTCTATGCCTTAAAGCTATCAATATGAATCCATCACCTTTCTTAAATGAAAACTGTTTTTATCACAAAAGAACAAGAAGTACAGGATTTCAAATTCATCTTTAAAACTAGCTTAATTAGTTTGATGTGGTGGCAATATTTTTTCTCTGAATGTATGCTTAAACAGTGCATATGTCTTTTGAATTTGTGGTTCATGAATGTTAAAATTGTTGGCTCTTGAAAGAATGATGAAAAAGGAGACATGTTACTGAGGATCTGAAAAATCATAAAAATGATTCTTGAAGCAAGAAAAAGCAGTGAATACAAAAAAAAAAAAAAAAAAAGAGAAGCAGAAAAACGAAAAAAAAAAGGGAGAAAGAGAAAAAGAAAGAAAAAGAAAGAAATAAAGTTATGATCCAAAGCAATAAGAGTGTGCTTAAGAACCCTGGACACCTCTAATTGGGGACTTTAGCAAAGCTGAGTCACAATCTGAAAAGGTTCACCCAATTATGTGTCTGTGGCATATATGTATCCGGTGGTAATACTGGAAGACAGAGTGCTTTGGGCCACAGCCAAGACTCAATAAGTAGCTGTGTTCAAGAATCATCATACTTAACTAGGAGAATCAATAACACTATCTGGATTCGGAGTTCCTAAAGAAGCCAATCATTCTGAATTTCAAAGGATAAAGTGAGATGCCAAAACTGTTCGGAGGCAAAAAGCTACTAGTCCCGCTCATCTAATTTGGAGCTTAGTTTCATTGATAATTTGGAGTTTATAGTATATTCTCTTCTTTTTATCTTATTTGATTTTCAGTTGCTTGGGGACAAGCAACAATTTAAGTTTGGTGTTGTGATGAGCGGATAATTTGTATGCTTTTTGGCATTGTTTTTAGTATGTTTTTAGTAGTTTTAGTTTAGTTTTTATTATATTTTTATTAGTTTTTAGTTAAAATTCACTTTTCTGGACTTTACTATGAGTTTGTGTGTTTTTCTGTGATTTCAGGTATTTTCTGGCTGAAATTGAAGGTTCTGAGCAAAAATCTGATCCAGAGACTAAAAAGGACTGCAGATGCTGTTGGATTCTGACCTCCCTGCACTCGAAGTGGATTTTCTGGAGCTACAGAAGCCCAATTGGCGCGCTCTCAACGGCGTTGGAAAGTAGACATCCAGGGCTTTCCAGCAATATATAATAGTCCATATTTTGTCCAAGATTTGATGGCCCAAACCCGCGAAGCAATCCGGCCTCAAAATTTCCAGCGTTAAACGCCCAAACTGGCACCTAAATGGGAGTTAAACGCCCAAACTGGCATAAAAGCTGGAGTTAAACGCCAGGAAGAGTCTCTACACGAAAATTACTTCATTGCTCAGCCCAAGCACACACCAAGTGGGCCCGGAAGTGGATTTTTATGTCATTTACTCACCTTTGTACACCTTAGGCTACTAGTTTTCTATATATAGAACCTTTTACTATTGTATTTTCATCTTGGTATCTATCTTTTGATCATGTTTTGATGATTAAACCCTCTTTGGGAGGCTGGCCATTCGGCCATGCCTAGACCTTGTTCTTATGTATTTTCAACGGTGGAGTTTCTACACACCATAGATTAAGGGTGTGGAGCTCTGCTGTACCTCGAGTATTAATGCAATTACTATTGTTCTTCCATTCAAATTCCACTTGTTCTTTATCCAAGATATCACTTGTTCTTCAACATGATGAAGGTGATGATTGACGCCCATCACCATTCTCACCCATGAACAAGGTGACTGACAACCATTCTTGTTCTACAAGCATCCGAGGCTTAGTGAATATCTCTTGGATTCTTCGGAATCTTCGTGGTATAGGCAGGACCTGATGGCGGCATTCAAGAGAATCCGGAAGGTCTAAACCTTGTCTGTGGTATTCTGAGTAGGATTCAATGATTGAATGACTGTGATGTGCTTCAAACCTGTAACCTACTGGGCGTTAGTGACAGACGCAAAAGAGTGATTCTATTCCGGTAGGGGAGGGAACCAAACCGGTGATTGGCGGCACTGTGACAGAGTGCTTTGCATTAGCTTTCACTGCGCGGATGGGAGGTAGCTGCTGACAACAGTGAGACCCTACACGAGCTTGCCATGGAAAGGAGTAAGAAAGGATTGGATGAAGACTGTAGGAAAGCAGAGAGACGGAAGGGAAGGCATCTTCATACACTTGTCTGAAGCTCTTACACCAATGATATACATAAGTATCCCTATCTTTATCTTTTATGTTATTTTCGTTCATCACCATATCCATTTGAGTTTGCCTGACTGAGATTTACAAGATGACCATAGCTTGCTTCATACCACCAATCTCCGTGGGATCGACCCTTACTCGCGTAAGGTATTACTTGGACGACCCAGTGCACTTGCTGGTTAGTTGTGCGAAGTTGTAGTGATCACAATTTCGTGCACCAGGTTCCAAGAGGAACCAAGTAAAATTTGGGTCTCAGGTCTCAAGAGACTAGGTAGCAGAGCCTAGATCTCTATTTGCCTTCCTAGATCCAAGTAAACAAAGCGATTGACAGAAAATTAAAGAAGAAATAATAGATGAACAGAATTTGAATTGAATTATGTAGAAAACAAAGTGCAAAGAGCTTGAATGGGAATTGGGACAGAATTTCCCCAATTTCACACACCCAATACTCAGAGACAAAAGAGTAAAACTGCTAAGGCAAGAATGAGGGAGAAGAGAGATCAATTCCCTCCCCAATTCTCAGAAATCTCCAAAGGAAAACTCAAAGTGAAAATTTCAAAGTAAAGATCAAAGTGAAATTGGCAAAAAAAAAGGGTCCTAATTACATCAAACTAACTACTATTTATACACTTTCTATTCTTGGATTTTGGGATTTGGATGGGCTTTTGATTTGGTGAAGAAATGAATTAAAATGGGAATTTAATTTGATTTTTCGGCCCATTAGATTCACTCCCAGGAGGCTGCCCTGCCCTTGTGGAGGGCAGGGCAGAAAAATGAAGCTTGGTGCGGCCATGGTGCGCCAAGGAAGAAATTTGGTGCGCGCGTTGGTCGAGTCTGGCGCGGCAATGGTGCGCATGAGGCTGCCCTGCCCGCGCCAAGGGCAGGGCAGAAAAGTTGATGCGCCAAACATGAGGAGTGCGCGCGCTTGGTGCTGCCAGAAAGAAATTTGGTGCACCAGGGACGAGCGTGATGCGCCAGGAATGCCAAACGCTGCCCTGCCCGCGCCAAGGGCAGGGCAGGAACGGTTTGGTGCTGCCAGGGGATGTTGGTGCGCGCGGTTGGTGCTGCCAAGGGAAGTTTGGTGCGCGCGTTTCGCTTCTTGGTGCGCCAAGTCCATGCACCATTTCAAATGCTGCCCTGCCCGCGCCAAGGGCAGGGCAAGGTTCCCACTCTTCATGGCCCGTGTTCGAACCTGGTGGCTTGCAAACACGCTACTTTTTCTTTTGATTTCTTGGCACGCTAGTGGGTCTTAGAGCTTGGCTTCCTCATGGTTCTTTGTTCGAACCTTGTGGCTTGCATAGTTGATATTTTTACATTGATTTTCTTCCTCATGGAGCCCGATCCTGCCCTCCACAAGGGCAGGGCAATGTTCTCTTCTCTTGGCTCCAAGGCACCATTTTGTGCTCTGCCCTTGGAGTGGGCAGGGCAAGGTTGCCTTTTCTTGTTTGGTCACCTAATGTTGCCCTCCTAGAGGGCATTCTGCCCTTGAGGAGGGCAATGTTGCTTCCCCCACCTCAATGCGGCACGCTTCTCTCCTCCTTGGCCACGCTTTCCTTTTCTTGCGTCACGCTTCTTAGGCCACGCTTTTCATTTTCTTTTCTTTTCTTCACCTAAAATAAACCAAACAACCACTCAAAGTATCACTAAATTCAAGAGGCTTATAAATCAATTAAAATTCAATTAAAATGAGCTCAAACCTCAATGATTAACATTAAATTCATGGTGGTTGCTTGATTTAAAGAAGTTATGCATTTTCACTCCAAATCACTTACTTAGGATGCAAGAAAGTGCATAAATGCTAACAAAACAAGTGAAATTAGCTTGAAAAATGGGTATATGATGACTTGTCATCATAACACCAAACTTAAACCTTGCTTGTCCCCAAGCAAGCATCAAAACTAAGAGTAAATGAAATGAACAAGAAAAGAATACACATCCTTATTATGCAGATAGCAGAACTTCAATTTATGGGGCATTTATGCAGACAATGATACTCACTTATTGTTGCTGCTACATAATACATATCTTTCTTCAAAGGCTTGCTAAACTTGCTGTTATAAGACTCACCTTTTGATTCCTCCCTTGCTAACTTTTCTTGGTTTACAATGTTTTAACAAGCTTTTTATTCTTTTAGAGGTTGGGTGTCAAATGCTGCAGCATAGCCTTTGGCTTTATTTTCTTTTCTTTTGCTCAACATCTTTCCACCACAGACACTTAGCTCACTAATTCTTCCTAGGATCATTGATGCCCAGCATCTCTTTGGATCACTAAGTGCTTTATTTCTAAGTTGCTCTTTATTGTGGATTTTCAATTGGCCATCCCAAATCAGTTGATCTAAGTGACCGGGTTTCAAAAGACCCCTTAGAATTTACTCATCCAAGCAGATCTCAGTACAAGAACACCACAGGCATTTGTCCTAAGGTTCAAGCCATTGGTGTCCAACCTTTATTCTTTGTTTTTCTTGCCATTTTGGCTTTTTCTTTCCCTTTTCTTTCTGTTTTTGTTACCAAGGGTTGTTTCATTTCTTGATAGGAGTTTTTATAACAGTAAGCTAACTCACAATTGAATGAGAATGATATTATGCAACACTTATTTCATGAGTCATGCATTTAATCTAACACATATGCCACCACTAACTTCCATTCATACTTATGCAACATTGGATATTTTACTTTTCAATTCAAACCAAACTCTTTTATTTAAGCATATGGGAAACAAAGCAATATTTAAGCTAAGTGATGGATACAAGCATTATGCAGACTTGTCATTTTTCTAGCCAATTATTAACTAACTTAAAATAAAAAGCAAAGAATCAGAAAATGCATAAAGTAAAGGAAATAAATGATGGAGGCATATCATGTTTCAGACATGCATCTCCTTATTAGAGACATGAAAGAGGAAGTATGAAAGAACTTTGCCACCTTCTAATGGTCATGGCTGCTGCTTGATTCTCCCTTCTTCTTCTTTCTCTTCCCTGTCTTGGAGTAATCTTGGATCTCTTCTCCAGGACATCTTCTAGCCCAAACAGAATCTATGAGTCCTTTGAGCCCAAAAGTTTCCAATGTGTTAAAGGTTGACTCAGTGTATTGACGAGATTTTGCTTGTTGTTTGGCTAAGAATTCAGGGCATTGCTCAAATGGCTTGATCTCAGGATTGAGTGTTGGCAAATTGTGGGTCAAGTACTCCAACCTTGCTTGCATGTTTTCATCATACTCCATTCTTTGTGCGTGTCTAACTTCACCTATGGTATGATGAACATTCTTCCATTGATACAGGTTGTGACTATATTCCGATGCTTTAGCTTGACTGAAATACAGCTTATCATATGATTCCTTGAATTCTTTGTATTGCTCTTTCTGCCCTTCAAGGATCTGTGCTTGAAATTCTTGCTGCTGAGTCATCATTTGTTGTTGCCATCTCTCTTGTTTTTCCTCCATTTGATGCTGCCAAGCTTCTCGTTCTTCCTTTTCTTTCAATAATTGTTCCATGAACTCAGGATGGGGCTCTAGATATTGCGCTGGGCCCCCTTGATTTTGGCCTTGTTGGATCTGCATGAGTTGATTCTGACCTTGTTGAGCCTGCATGAGTTGCTGAGATAATTCTTCAATTGATCTTTGCAATTGGCTCATATCTATGGCATCATAAGCTTGATTTCGTCCTTCCTCTCTTTGTGATCTCCTTTGTCTAGGAGCTACCACCCCTTCTTGATTTTCTTCTTCATTAATTCCCTCCATGCTCTTCTTGGTAATCCATTTTCCCACTTTCACTTTTGTTGTGTCCTCATCTTCAAAAATTACATTAGCTCTGTTACATAGCCTGAGGATGGTACTTGGATGTCCAAGACCTTTTGATTTGCTTGTGCTATCGGCCATTCCTTGAATACTGTCAGCTATGAGTTGTGCAACATTGATCTCACCTCCATGCAAGATGCAGTACGTCAAGAGAGCTCGTTTGATTGTGACCCAAGAGGCATTTCCAGTAGGAAGAATAGATCTCCTCACTATTTCAAACCATCCTTTAGCCACTGGAGTCAGATTTATCCTCCTTATGTGACTTGGAATCCCCTTTGAATCTCTTTTCCAATCTGTATTTTCCATGCATATCCCTTGCAGAATTTCGTCAGGATTATTTTCCCTTTGCAATCTAGCCTCATAACTAAGCTCTGGATAGGTTATGGTTCTCAACTTGAGAGCTCTTGTGATGGCAGCTGGGCTAAAACTCACTTCAACCCCTCTGACATAGCTTGTGTAAGGAGCACTATTTTTGTTTTCTTTTGCATCATTTACATAGAACTCCCTAATCATTACTGCACTGATGTCAGTCAGAGGAGCACACAAGAGTTCCCACCTTCTTTCGTTAGTGATTTGCCTCATAATGGGGTATTCTCCTTCCCTCAAATCAAAGCCTTTCTCATAGATGACATTCTTTGCCTTCATGAACCTATGATATCTCCCTTCATGGAATTGGGATCTAAATTTGGTTGCATCAAAGGTTGGAGGTTCGGTTATCATAGGCTCTTTTCCCGGCCTTCTTTGTGAGCTTGATGAGGCCATTGAGATTAAAGTGAAAAGAAGGAAGAAGTGAGAGTAGAAGAAAAATGTGTTGTGTTTGGGGTGGACTTTGGTTCGGTTTTGATATGTGAGACAAGGGAATTATGTTGGTTTTGGAAGTGGAACAGAGTGTGGTTTCATATGAAAGTGGCTTGAATGGGAATGTGTATGCCTTGTTGGTGCAACGGCTATTTATAGGCCATGTTTCCAAGCTTTTCAACAAAACCACAATGAATGAATGAAGAAGGAACAGTTAGTGTTCATGAAGGGCTGAGATTGAGTTGGTCATCTCAAGGACTCATGGAATGGATGGTCTGCATGCATGGTTGAGGCTTGACGAGGATCCTCCTCCCATTGGCTGCATGCACTTCGGTGTCCAATGTTGCATGCATGCAAATTTTGTTCCCCATGAGCACGTTCTCCTAGGCACATGTGACCTCCCTCACATAGCTCCTCCTAGCCGTGACCCTTCCTTGAGTTTTGTCTTAATCTTTTTCTCCTGCAAGAATCAAGATAGCTAGCCTTAGATCATTAATATGGCCGTTGGCAATTAATTCATATTTAATAGGAAAAGAATTATTTTGTTTTGTTTATTATTATTTAAAATAAATTTTTTTGGTCAATTATGCCCCTTAATTAAAGATGTTAAAAGTTGGTGAACACCAAACTTATCCTTTATTTAGGGGATGGCTTAGCAATTGCAAACCAATCTCACAATTGATGTATTTTTTTTTAAAAAAAATATTGATGTATGACCCTTGTCTATATGGTTTTGAGTTCATGATTGGGAAATAATCCTCTGAACATTGTTGCACATGCAGACACCAAACTTAGTGTTTGGTCATATGCTTCATTAAAAGAATTATGCATATGTTCTAAAAGACAATCCTCTTTTTTGAACAATGAACGTGGGTGTACCTTAAGGTACACCAAACTTAGAAGTTTGCCATGTGCTTCAAAATGATATATGCATTTACCAGGCATGAAAATTCAAGATCATATTCAGAGGGATCATAGCTTATTAAGTAAGAGAAAACAGAAATCTTAAACCATGGGTTGCCTCCCATGAAGCGCTCTTTTATTGTCATTAGCTTGACATTAACCTCCCTTTAAGGTGGTTGATGTTGGTGATGTCTCAATTTGTCACCTCTCACTGTCAGCTTTCTCTGTGTGCTTTGATGCTCAATTTCCATATGCTCAAGAGACAGTATTTGGTTGACAGTGTAATAATCTTTTGCTCCTTGCTGTTGGTATACTAGTTGCACCTTATCACCCTTAGAGAATCCTTCAGTTGGGATTTTCTTGTTCTTCCACCATTTGTGAGCCTTTTTCTTATTCTTCACCTTTTTCTTGCTTGTTGATCTTCCTTTCTTGACAGTTACTTGAGTTGTGATGCCTTCCTTCTTGCTGATCACCCCTGCTTCCTTGTGAATCCCTTTTTCTTCTTGCATCTGTTTGTTTTTCTGTTCCACTTCCTTTTCAGTGGATTGTTTTGGAGGGAGATCATTACTCATTTTGCCTGTTTCTTCATCCTTTGTTCTTCTGGAAAGACTTTCAGGATGATGCTCTCCTCATGCATCCTGAGGGTTAACTCTCCTTGCTCTATGTCCACAATGGCTCTAGCAGTGGCCAAAAATGGTCGACCAAGTATTATGGAGTCATTTCCATTTTCTGAAGAATCCAGGATCACAAAGTCTGCCGGATAGATGAACTTGCCAACCTTAACTAAAAGGTTCTCAATCAGCCCCTTAGGATAGACTATTGATTGATCCACCAATTCCAAAGTCATCTCTGTTGGTTTTACCTCCTCTATGCCAAGCTTTTTCACTAGAGAATATGGAATTAGATTTATGCTTGCTCCTAGATCGCACATCCCTTTGTTAATGAATAGGTTCCCAATAGTGCATGGTAAGAAGAAACCTCCAGGGTCTTCAAGCTTGGGAGGGAGTCCCTTTTTAATGAGTGCACTACATTCCTCACTAAGCATTACAGTTTCCTTCTCATTCCAATCTCTCTTCTTGTTAATGAGCTCCTTTAGAAACTTAGCATACAGGGGCATTTGCTCCAAAGCCTCTGCCAAAGGTATGTTAATCTCCAACTTCTTGAAAGTCTCAAGAAACTTGTGGAAGTGCTGGTCCTTTGTTTCCTTGTGAAATCTCTGTGGATAAGGTAGTGGTGGTGTTGAGCTCTTCTCCACTTGATGCTGTTTTGGAATTGGTTCTTCCATGATTTTCTTTCCTTTCTTCAAATTCTGTGGCTCGCTGTCTTCCTCTGTGAGCTTTTCTGGAGCACTCTTGCTTTGTGTCTTTGTTGATGGCTTCATCATTCTTTGTTGGCTCAGTGTCATTCTCCATAAGCTTCTTTGTTGCTCCTTGGCTACCATCTGTTAACACTCTTCCACTTCTTAGTTGCACCACCTTGCATTCTTCCTTTGGGTTGGGAATGGTGTCACTAGGTAGTGAACTTGATGGCTTCTCAACAGAGATCTTCTTAGAGATTTGCCCAATCTGCCTCTCTAGGTTCTTCATGGTAGCTTCTTGATTCTTGTTTGTCAATTCCTGGCTCTTCATTAGTTTCTCCATGAGTAGCTCTAGATTGGTGATTCTCTGTGAATCTTGTGAGATGGGTTGGTTTTGGGGTGTTAAGGGATGATGATAAGTGTTTTGGTTAGTTGGTTGGCTATTAGGTGGGTATTGGTTAGAATTTGGGTAGTTGTTTTGTGGTTTTCTGTATGTATTTTGGTTAGTGTTTGGCTGGGGGTTATGGTTTGTGTTTTTCCAATTGTTTTGGCTTGTGTTTCTTTGCCATGGTTGTTGGTTTTGATTATGGTTGTCTCCCCATCTGAGGTTGGGATGGTTCTTCCAAGATGGATTGTAGGTATCTCCATAGACTTTATTTGTTCCAGGATTTTGGTTGTGCATGTATTGAACTTGCTCTTGTTGTTGCTCCTCTTGAGTTTCTTCATTTTGCACCCAAGTGGTTGGAGGTTGGCTTGTGGTGCTCACTGCTGCCACTTGCAAGCCATCAATTCTCTTAGCCATTTGCTCAAATTGTTGTTGAATCTGTTGCTGCATCATCTTGTTTTGAGCTAAGATTGAATCAACTCCTTCCAACTCCATGACTCCTCTTCTCTGTGATGGTTGGCGTTGTCTTTGATGAGCAAAGAAATATTGGTTGTTGGCCACCATATCAATGAGGTTTCGAGCTTCTTCTGTGGTTTTCATGAGTTGTAGAGAGCCTCCGGCAGAGTGATCAAGAGCTTCTTGAGCTTTAAGAGTGAGTCCCTCATAGAAGTTTTGCAACTTATCCCACTCAGTGAACATCTCTGGTGGACATTTCCTCAATAGAACCTTATATCTTTCCCATGCTTCATATAAGCTCTCGGCCTCCATTTGAGTGAATGTTTGAACCTCTGTCCTCAACCTTAGGACTCTTTGAGGTGGATAGAATTTGGCAAGGAACTTGCTCACCAAGTCATCCCAAGTGTTGATGCTTTCTTTTGGAAAGGTCTCTAGCCATTGAGTTGCTTTATCCCTGAGAGAGAATGGGAAGAGAAGCAACTTATAGCTATTAGGAGGTACACCATTTGTCTTCACTGTGTCACAAATTCTCAAGAAAGTAGACAAATGTTGGTTTGGATCCTCCAAAGGCCCTCCTCCAAAAGAACAATTGTTTTGCACCAGAGTGATGAGTTGTGGCTTGAGTTCAAAGTTGTTTGCATTGACATTGGGGGGAAGAATGCTACTCCCACAATGCCTAGCATTTGCAAATGTGTATGAGGCCAAGACTCTTCTCTGTTGGTTATTGTTGGCTCCTCCTCTTGGTTGACTGGTATCTCCTTCCATATCTTGGAATTCCTCCTCAGATTCTTCTTCTTCTCCAACAATGTTCTTCCCTCTTTCAGCTCTTCTTATTCTCCGAAGAGTTCTTGGATCAATTTCAGAGATGATAGGAGAGGATCTCCCTATACCTGACATACAAACACACAGCAATAAACACACAAACCCAGAAAGCCAATGAAACTTCAATCTATAGCTAGAATGAAGGTTTAGTTAGTTTAAGCAAAGATTCAAACAGTTAGTGTGTTAGTAAGAGTTAGAATAACAGAAAAGAAAAAGTGCTTAATCTAGACCTCCACTTCACTTAATCATTGTCAATCTATTTCAATCCCCGGCAACGGCGCCAAAAACTTGATGTGTGGAGAACGATCCAACACGAAACTCACCGGCAAGTGTACCGGGTCGCATCAAGTAATAATAACTCACATGAGTGAGGTCGATCCCACAGGGATTGAAGGATTGAGCAATTTTAGTTTAGTGGGTGATTTAGTCAAGCGAATCAAGTTTTGGTTGAGTGATTTGTGTTTAACAAAGTAAATGACAGTAAATGTGCAGTAAATTGAAGAACAGAATTGTAAATTTGCAGAATCTTAAAGAGCAAGAAAGTAAATGACTGAAACTTAAAGTGCAAGAAACTTAAATTGCAGTAACTTAAATGACAAGAAAGATAAATGGCTTGAATATAAAAGGGAACTGAGGAATGAGATTGCAAGATCTAAACAAAGAGGAAGTAAAGTGCAACAATTAAGGTAGCAGAATTTGAATTAGGAGCAATGGGAATTTAAACAGCAAAGAAATTAAATGCAGCAGAGGTTCCAAGAGGAACCAAGTAAAATTTGGGTCTCAGGTCTCAAGAGACTAGGTAGCAGAGCCTAGATCTCTATTTGCCTTCCTAGATCCAAGTAAACAAAGCGATTGACAGAAAATTAAAGAAGAAATAAAAGATGAACAGAATTTGAATTGAATTATGTAGAAAACAAAGTGCAAAGAGCTTGAATGGGAATTGGGACAGAATTTCCCCAATTTCACACACCCAATACTCAGAGACAAAAGAGTAAAACTGCTAAGGCAAGAATGAGGGAGAAGAGAGATCAATTCCCTCCCCAATTCTCAGAAATCTCCAAAGGAAAACTCAAAGTGAAAATTTCAAAGTAAAGATCAAAGTGAAATTGGCAAAAAAAAAGGTCCTAATTACATCAAACTAACTACTATTTATACACGTTCTATTCTTGGATTTTGGGATTTGGATGGGCTTTTGATTTGGTGAAGAAATGAATTAAAATGGGAATTTAATTTGATTTTTCGGCCCATTAGATTCACTCCCAGGAGGCTGCCCTGCCCTTGTGGAGGGCAGGGCAGAAAAATGAAGCTTGGTGCGGCCATGGTGCACCAAGGAAGAAATTTGGTGCGCGCGTTGGTCGATTCTGGCGCGGCAATGGTGCGCATGAGGCTACCCTGCCCGCGCCAAGGGCAGGGCAGAAAAGTTGATGCGCCAAACATGAGGAGTACGCGCGCTTGGTGCTGCCAGAAAGAAATTTGGTGCGCCAGGGATGCCAAACGCTGCCCTGCCCGCGCCAAGGGCAGGGCAGGAACGGTTTGGTGCTGCCAGGGGATGTTGGTGCGCGCGGTTGGTGCTGCCAAGGGAAGTTTGGTGCGCGCGTTTCGCTTCTTGGTGCGCCAAGTCCATGCACCATTTCAAATGCTGCCCTGCCCGCGCCAAGGGCAGGGCAAGGTTCCCACTCTTCATGGCCCGTGTTCGAACCTGGTGGCTTGCAAACACGCTACTTTTTCTTTTGATTTCTTGGCACGCTAGTGGGTCTTAGAGCTTGGCTTCCTCATGGTTCTTTGTTCGAACCTTGTGGCTTGCATAGTTGATATTTTTACATTGATTTTCTTCCTCATGGAGCCCGATCCTGCCCTCCACAAGGGCAGGGCAATGTTCTCTTCTCTTGGCTCCAAGGCACCATTTTGTGCTCTGCCCTTGGAGTGGGCAGGGCAAGGTTGCCTTTTCTTGTTTGGTCACCTAATGTTGCCCTCCTAGAGGGCATTCTGCCCTTGAGGAGGGCAATGTTGCTTCCCCCACCTCAATGCGGCACGCTTCTCTCCTCCTTGGCCACGCTTTCCTTTTCTTGCGTCACGCTTCTTAGGCCACGCTTTTCATTTTCTTTTCTTTTCTTCACCTAAAATAAACCAAACAACCACTCAAAGTATCACTAAATTCAAGAGGCTTATAAATCAATTAAAATTCAATTAAAATGAGCTCAAACCTCAATGATTAACATTAAATTCATGGTGGTTGCTTGATTTAAAGAAGTTATGCATTTTCACTCCAAATCACTTACTTAGGATGCAAGAAAGTGCATAAATGCTAACAAAACAAGTGAAATTAGCTTGAAAAATGGGTATATGATGACTTGTCATCAATGGTGACCCCTCCCCACACTTAGACAATGCAAGGTCTACTTCTTTAGGCTCTTCTTTAGTTGTTTCCACCTCTTCACAAGCTTCTTCAATTTCAACCTTTTCCCCTTTTTCACTTGGCTTGGTGTTGTCTTCAAGAACCTCATCTTGCCCAATGGGAGGTGAGTCAATTTTGGATAGGAATTCATTGATGAATGAATCCATCTCTTGATCAACCTCTTCATATTCTTCAATTTCGATATACACCATGCCAACTTTTCCCTCTTGGTAGCTCTCCTCCAATTCACTCTCTTTTTCGTTGCTCACCAAGGGTACGGGAGGTTGTGCACATTCTTTTATATTTTCAACTTCATGTCCAATGGGAGAGGATTCCATTGTAGAGAAAAATTCATCCATGATTGAATCCATCTCTTGATAAGCCTTTTCCAAGTCTCCAACGATGATATGCCTTGGAGGTTGCGCACCCTCCTCAACATCAATATCAAGCTTCTTGGAAGAGTGCTCCATGATGCTACATTCCCTTGGACTTTCAACATCTCTTAAATCTTCAACCACTTCTTCCTTTTCTTCAATGATCATAGGCTTCTCTAATTATTCCAACACAAAACTTGGTTCTTCCTTCTCCACCGGATTTTCCAATTTCTCCTTCATACTTTGCTCTTCTTTAGGTTTTTCACATGTGGCTACGGAAGTACCTTGAGTGTTCAAACATTGGTAGGCTACAGCGTGCACTACCTTAGTCAAGTTGGTCACAAACTCAAGTGTATCCCGCTTCATGGCCTCTTGTCCTTGAAGTAACAAAGTGAGAGAATCGTCTATTGGGGCTTGGGGTGGGTAGGAAGGTTCATCATTTTGGAGAGAGGGTTCATAATAGGAAGGTGGTTCTTCTTGGTAAGGTTGTGGAGATTGTGTGTATTGAGGTGGTTCTTGGGAGTAATCTTGATAGGGTTGTGGTGGTTCTAAGGGTTCTTGCTCATAATGGTCATAAGAGTATGGTATGGGGGTTTGGTCATATGATGGATATGGATCATAGGGCGGTGTTTGGTAATGAAAGGCTTGTGAGAATGGTTGAGGTTCATGTTGAGGATGAGATTCATAGGCATATGATGGTGGTTATTGAGTGTCACAAAAAGAGTCATCATAGCCGTTAAATTGGCATGCATTAGGATGGAAATTATACCTATAAGTATCCGGAGGTTGTTGCCAATAGGAGTGATCAATTCCTTGAGGCTCCTCCCATCTTTGTTGGTTCCATCCATAATGAGTGTCATCATTGAGGTGCACATTTCCTACAACAAAATTAGAACCAAACTCATAGCCATAGGGAGAATTCATTATGGAAAGACAAAATAAAACTAACAAAATCTAGTAAACAAGCAAATATTTACAATATTCACATATGTGCAATAACCAATAACATAACACCATTGCAAATCCCCGGCAACGGCGCCATTTTGATGATTGGATTTTTGATGGTTTAGAATTTCACTAATGAAATCTCGTTGTAAAGTATAGTCTCTAAACCAACAACAATCCTTTCATACAAAAATTTGTTTGTCACAAGTACAAACCCCTAAATCTATAAACCGAAGTATTTAAACCTCGGGTCGTCTCTCAAAGGACTTGTAGTGTAGTGTTCTTGTTATTGGTTATGAACTTGTTTATTTTGGGGTTTTAGATGAGGAACATGAATAGTAGAGGGTAATGAAATTTTATTAACAAAATGGTCTTGGCAAGGTTTGGTTGTCAAGGGTCTTCATCATTATCACTAGCCACAAGTATGGTAGTTGCAAGGACTAATCCCACTTAGTCATCCTTAAGTCAATTAACAAAGGAAAGTTAAGTGAGCTATATCAATCCTAGTCCATAAGTCCTAGCTTTTCACTAATTGGATTAATGAAGGCTAGAGTCAATGGCTATCAACTATCAATCAATTGGACACTAGTAATTCAAGAAATCCTAAGTTACCTTCTCAAGCCAAGAATGAAAATTCTATTCTAACACTCTCCCAAGCATTTAATCAAACACTTGGAAGGTATAAAAGAAAAGTATAGTAAACCATAACAAGAATGAATTCTAACAACAATTGAATGTAAAGAATTAACAACAACAATCAAGGAAATCACAATTATCATGAATTACCTCAAATTGCATTATTGAAAGAAAATAAAGAGAACAAGAGTATCTCAATTACAAAACCTAGAAACAAAATAAGAGAAATTACAACAAGAAAATAGGGATAGAGAGAAGAACCAAAGTGTAGCAATCACCAATTGGAGGTAGAAGTAGAAGGAGACTTGAATTAAACCTATAACTATAAGATCCTAATCTAACCCTAATTCCTAATCCTAATTATAGAGAGAAGTGAGAGCTTCTCTCTCTAAAAACTAGTTCTAACTACTTCTAAAACTAAACTATGACTAATGATCAAAAGTAAGTTGATTCCTCTTTAATCCTTGGCTTAAATAGCATCAGAAATGAGTTGGATTGGGCCCACAAGGCTTCTAAAATCGCTGGCCACGTGTTGCATTAAGTGGGTCATGTGCCACCATCAGCGCTTCCGCGTATCGTGCACGTGCACGCCTCTATGCGTGATGCAACTATGGCAAATCTTATATCATTTCAAAGCCCCGGATGTTAGCTTTCCAACCCAACTAAAACTGCATCAATTGGACCTCTGTAGCTCAAGTTATGGTCAATTAAGTGCAAAGAGATTCGCTTGACAGCTTTTGCGATTCCTTCATTTCTTCATGAGCTCTCCATTTCTACATGCTTTTCCTTCATTCCCTTGATCCAATCTTTGCCTCCTAAATCTGAAATCACTTAGCAAACATATCAAGGCATCTACTAGAATCAAGGTGAATTAAATTTAGCTATTTTGAATCCAAAAAAGCATGTTTTCACTCTTAAGCACAATTAAGGGAGAATATCCAAAACCATGCTATTTCATTGAATAAATGTGGGTAAAAGGTGATAAAATCCCCAAAAATCAATACAGGATAAACCCTACAAATGGGGTTTATCAAGTGGTACGCCCATGCATTTGTGCACTCTTCAAGCTTAGCGTGCCACACCTGGGTTCTCAAGTGGCACGCCCAAGTGACTTCTTGGAGCTGGCATGCCACGCCTTCGACACCAAGTTGCACGCCATAGTGGAGGTTCTTCTTGAGATGGTGAGTTGGCGTGCCACGCCCCTTTGCTCAAGTGGCACGCCCATAGTAGTTGATGGGTCAAGCGTGCCACGCCCCTTTTGTGTCCTTCATTTTGCTCTCTGGAATTTTGTACTAGCGTGCCACGCCCAGTCCCTGGCGTGCCACGCCTATACATTTGTGCTTGGACTTCTTCTCTAGACTTTAGTACTGGCGTGCCAGGCCTAGCTCCTAGCGTGCCACGCCAGTGCATTTTTGTGGCGTTTGCTCCCAAGTGGCACGCCAGTTTCACACGCCCAGCTTCTTGTTTGTCTTTTTCCCATTTTTGATGCCCTTTTTCACCTGAAATTTAGCACAACTCATCTCAAAGTAGTGTACCATAATATTCATCAAATAATGCATGAATTGTACTAATCAAATGAGATTTATGCTCTTTTATGGTCTTCTTTATGCAAGAAAGAAGGGTAGATGATGCAAGTCATCAAGGCTTCTCCTCTTCCTTAGGAACAATCAAAGTTTCCTGTATTTCATCTGCTACCTCCAACTCAAGCTGGGCATTAGGGGTGAACATGGCCCGGCCCGGCCCGAAGAACCGGCCCGGTCCCGAATACTTTAAGGGCTAATTTAGTGTGATTTCATCGGGTCTAGAGCCGGGTAAGGGTCTCAAAAATAGACCCGGTCATTATTTCGGGTTGGGTCCGGGCCATAGCTCGGGTCACCCGAACTCAGCCCGATGGCCCGATCATCATACACAATTAATATTTTGTGTTATTAGTGATGGATGATAGCTATTCTTATGTGGAATTTAAATATTGTAAACTTTAATATTTTGTGTTATTAGTCATTATAAGATTATAAGTTAATGTTTTATGTTTAAAATGCATAAGACTTTAGACTAATGCATAATATTGTGTTATTTGTATTGATTTAAATATTTGGTGTTATTAGACAATATTAGTATTGATTATGGTTATGCTTTAATTTTAGAGAAGGGTTAGTTCTTGTTATATTTTTTTAAGTAAATTTTACTTTGTGAATTGTGAAATAATGGTTGGAGATTAGGTGATTTTTACATGCTAAATACCCGGTTTTCACCCGCCCGAAGGTGCGTAGGTTTCATCGAGTCTAGGATCGGGTTAGGGTCTAAAAATTAGACTCGGTCTATATTTCGGGTCAAGTCTAGATTAGGCCAAATCCGGTGTGGCTTGGCCCATGTACACCCCTACTGGGCATCATAAAAGATGTCATCCAACTCTTCTTCAAGTCTCTCAACCATGTTTACTTCTTTCACTAGGGAGTCGATGATATCAATGCTCATACACTCCTCTGGGGTGTTTGGATGCTGCATGACTTTGAGAGCATTTAGCACGAACTCATCTTCATTGACTCTCATGGTTACTTTCCCTTTTTGGATGTTGATGAGAGTCTATCCTGTTGCTAGGAAGGGTCTTCCTAGAATGAGGACTGCACTCTTGTGCTCTTCCATCGCCAACATCACAAAGTCTGTGGGAAAAGCGAAGGGTCCAACCCTAACAATCATGTCTTCAATCACGCCTGATGGAAGCTTAATAGAGCCATCAGCAAGTTGAAGACATATGCGGGTAGGTTTAACTTCATGAGTTAAACAGAGCTTCTTTATGAGTGATGCAGGTATGAGGTTAATGCTTTCCCCCAAATCATACAAGGCTCTCTTTGTGCAGGCATCTCCCAAGGTGGATGGTATCATAAAGCTGCTAGGATCTTTAAGTTTCTCTGATAAGCTCTTTTGAATGACTGCACTGCATTCTTCAGTGATGAGGACTATTTCTGCCTCTCTCTAATCCTTTTTATGACTTAAGATATCCTTCATGAACTTAGCATAAGGAGGCATCTGTTCAAGAGCCTCTGCAAAAGGGATCTTAATCTCTAGTACTTTGAGATAATCCGTAAAGCGGGCAAACTGTTTATCTCTTTTCGCTTTATGGAATTTCTGAGGAAATGGCATCTTGGCCTTGTACTCATCAATCTTAATTGATGTAGGCTGAGTGCCTAATGTATTGGAAGGGGGTTACTAGCTTGCTTACGAGGAATGTTATCAGTACTTGTATGTGTCTGACTACCCTTATTATTTGGGCATTCAATGCTCTTGTTGCTACCCCCTTCCTGGCGTTCAATGCTAGGAACACTGTCCCCTGTTGGGCTTTCAACATCAAGAGTGGGTATCTCTTTTTGGCATTAAACGCCAAGATTGCTGCCCCCATTTGGGCATTCAACGCTAGGGGTGGATACTCCTTTTTGGCATTGAATGCCAATGACATTCCTTTTTGGGCATTCAACCCCCTCAAAGATGTTTGGACAGCAGTCTGATATCCCCCTGTTAGCTTTTCTTCCCTTAATCTCCTGTTGCATTGAGGTTGGGTATTTAATGATTTTCCACTCCTCAGTTGGATAACTTGACACTCTTTTATTATCTGCTTAGATAGCTGCTGCCTTGTTTGACGCAGCTGGGCTTCTACATTCCTGTTGGGAGCCTGAGTTTCTCTCAAAGTCTCTTGCAATTCTAGCAGTTGTTGGGTAAGGGCGTGTAGTTGCTGAGTTAATGGGCCATCCTGTTCTGGAGGGTTAGGTTTAGTAGATATTGCCTTAACCTCTCCTTTCATAGAAGTCTCGGCAGCTGAGTACAGATGCTGGTTAGTGGCAACTGTCTCAATAAGCTCGTGAGCCTCTTCAATTGTCTTTCTCATATGTATGAAACCACCAGCAGAGTGGTCTAGAGACATTTTAGCTATGTCTGAAAGTCCATAGTAAAAGATGTCTAACTTTATCAATTCTAAAAATATTTCAGTGGGACATTTTCGTAGCATCCCTCTATACCTTCCCCCGGCATCATAAAGAGATTCATTGTTCTCTTATTTGAAGCCCTGGATATCCAGCCTTAGCTGGGTTAACTTTCTTGGAGGGAAGTATTGATTCAGGAACTTGTCTACTAGTTACTTCCATGTTTTCAAGCTAGATTTAGGCTGGTTATCCAACCACCTCTTTGCTTGGTCCTTTACAGCAAAAGGAAAGAGTAATAGTATGTAGACATGCTGGTCTACCCCCTCATTATGCACTGTATCAGCAATCTATAAGAAATCTGCCAGAAACTCAGTAGGTTCTTCTTGTGGAAGCCCAGAATACTGGAAGTTTTACTGCACCAAAGTAATGAGTTGAGGGTTTAGCTCAAAGTTACTTGCTCTGATTGGGGGTAGCTGATATTTCTTCCATAAAAGTTAGCAGTGGGGGTTATGTAGGACCCCAAAGTTCTTTTGAACTGTTCATTCCCATTTGGGTCCATGGTGAAGAAAGGTAGAAAAAATAGAATAATTAGAGATAAAAATGAAAATAATGATTAAAATATTTTTGTTTTTATTTTATTTCTTAATTAAAATAAAAAATAAAAGCTAATTAACTAGAAAGATTTGAAAATTAGATGATATAATTCGAAAAAGAATAAAGAGAAAGAAGAAAGAGAAATCAAGTAACTAATTAGGAAAGAATTGAAAATAGGTTAAGATAGAAGATTACAAAAGGATTTGATTTTAAAATTTAAAACTTGAAATTTGATTTTTGAATTTTAACATTTTGAAATTCGAAAATTGAAATTGAATTAAGATGAGATAAGAATTTGAAAAATGAAATTTAAAATTTGAATTTAAAACAAGATAAGGTAAAGATTTGAAAATTATTTATTTTTAAATTTTGAAAGCAATATAAGATAAGATAGAATCATAATTTATAAGAAAAGATTTGAAAAAGATAAGATTTTGAATTTTGATTTTTGAAACTAAGATAGGATAAGATAATGATTTTGAAATTAAAATTTGAAAAATCTTTGTAATTTTCAAAAATTAAGATAGAAAAAGATATTTTAGTATTTTTTTGAATTAATGAAGAAAGAGAAAAACAACTAAATGACACCAAACTTAAAATTTTTAGATCTAAAGACACTAGAATTCAAAAATTTTAAAGAAAAACACCTAAATACACCAAACTTGAAGAAAAACAAGAACAACTTGAAGACCAAAAAGAATACCAAGAACAAACTTGAAAAATTCAAAGCAATTAAAGAACATACAATTGACACCAAACTTAAGATTTGCTACTAGACTTAAACAAAAGATACAACTTTTGAAGTTTTTTGGAAAAAGACTCAAGAAAGTTCGAACTCTAACAAGAACAAGAACAAAAGACTCAAACAAAAGATAAAGATTAGTAAAGAAAAGAAAAGATTTTTTGAAAAATTTTTTATTTTTTTTCGAAGAAGAAAATAAAAGACTCAAACAAAATTAAGAACAATACCTAATCTAAGCAACAAAATAATCCGTTAGTTTGTTCAAACTCGAACAATCCCCGGCAACAGTGCCAAAAACTTGGTGCACGGATTAACTTCACACAACTGAACCAGCAAGTGCACTGGGTCGTCCAAATAATACCTGAGGTGAGTCAAGGTCAATCCTACGAGGATTGTCGGCTTGGATCAAACAGTGGTTATCTTGTAGATCTTAGTTAGGCGGATAGAAAAGTTGTTTAGTTGTTTAAGCGCATAAAAGTAAAATAAAAGATAACGTTACTCAGTAGTTGTGAGTTCAATAATAAGAAGGTGGTTAAGGCCACGGAGATGCTTTGTTCTTCTGGATCAATCCATTCTTACTGTCTACTCCAACTGTGAATGATTTCTTCTATAGCAGGCTGTATGTGATCAACGCCGATTGAGAGGCCGCCAATCTTCCTCTAGGTTGAACACTAGGTGTAGTGCGCATCCAGTCTGAATGAGGGTGAAGCTCCTGCAGTTCATCCACTTGGTGATCCTACTCAAAATGCCACAGACAAGGTCAAATCTTCTGGATCAGAGAATGTTGCGTCTTGGTTCTAGCCTTTACCACAAAGATCCTAATCTACCCATACCTCGGCTAGATTGATGTCTCGAGAAGTCCCTAACGAAGTCGTGGATTAGCCGTCTAAGAGACGTATCCTTAAGTTAGTGGTTCAGTAATATCCGATGAAAGACACTCACTGAATTCATGTAGAATAGAGATAACTTGTGACGGTTTAACTCATTCATAAGGTTGAAGAACGAAGATACATCTTAGGAGAGAATCAAACACGAATTGAAATAGAACAGTATTACTTTGATTAATCCATAAAACTCAGCAGAGCTCCTAACCTTAACCTAGGAGGTTTAGTGGCTCATATTGTACAATGAAACTAAAAAATATGAAATAATGTTCTATGGTGGTCGATGATCCTAAAACAAGGGTGATCTTCTCATATATATACTAATCTAATAGCTAAGGATTACATAAATATGATAGGCTTAGGCTTGTAGTGCAAAAATCCACTTTCGAGGCCCACTTAGTGAGTGTTTGGGCTGAGCTAAAGGTGTCTCCACGTGCTAGTAGGCTTCTTGGGCATTGAATGCCTGCTTGGGACACCTTTTTGGGTGTTGGACGCTAGCTGCTCCTTTTTGGGTGTCCAACGCTAGAAAGGTGGTAGATGGCTGGCGTTGAATTCCAGTTTTGGGCCTTCATCTCTAAAGACAAGTATGAACTATTATATATTGCTGGAGAGCCCTGGATGTTAGCTTACCATATCTTTTAAAAACGCTCTATTTGAATATCCGTAGCTCGAGAAATGCTTGCTTGAGTGCACAGAGGTCAGATCCTGACAGCATCTGCTACACTTTCCTTGCCTCTGAATTAAACTTTGTCAAAACTCTCAGATTTCAGCCAGAAAATATCTGAAATCACCATAAAATACAAGAACTCATAGTAGAATCTAAAAATGTAAATTTTACACTAAAACCTATGAAAATATAGTAAAACTTAAATAAAACATAACAAAAATTATATGAAAATGATGTCAAAAAGCGTACAAAATATCCGCTCATTGATAAACCCCAATTTTGTGGTTTATCTTGTGCTTAATTTAAGGGATTTTATCAAATTATCTCACATTTATTCAATGAAATAGCTTGGTTTAGTAATTCTCCCTAAATTTGTGCTTAAGAGTGAAAACATGCTTTTTAGGCCTTAAATTTGCCAATTTTAATTCACTTTAATTCCATTCGATGCCTTGATATGTTTGTTGAGTGATTTCAGGTTCATAAGGCAAGTATTGGATGGAAGAGGTGAAGAGAAAAGAATGCAAGATGGAGAATTCATGGAAAAACAAGGATTTGGAGTGCTTAGAGTGATGCGCACACATGACAGACGCGTACGCGTGAAAAGAAGGTTGTCCAGGCAATGCATAAGCGTGACATGACGCGTATGCGTGACAAGAAAAATGCCAGACGACACGTACGCGTGACCCATGCGTACGTGTCACAGCCAGCACGTGACCTCATTAAAGTAAATTCGCTGGGGGCGACTTCTGAACTTCCCAGGCCCAAACCCAACTCATTTCTGAGACTATTTGATGTAAATTCAAGATTGGACAAAGGGGGATCAATTAGATTAGCTTAGGATCATGTAGGTTAGTTTTCTAGAGAGAAAAGCTCCCTCTTCTCTCTAGAATTAGGATAGTTTTAGGTTAATTTTCCTCTTAGATCTAGGTTTAATTTCTTGTTTTCAACTTGTTTTCTTTATAATTTCTTATTCCTATACCTTCATTCTCTTAGTTTGTAGTGTTAATTTCCCTTTTTATGCCTCTTTTTTGTTGATGAACTCTTGTTGATTTTGATTTCCTTTTAATTCAATTTATGTTTTATGTTCCTTTATTGTTTAATTGAGTTGTTAATCTTACTTTTCTTGCATTGGGTAGTTGTAGATTTATTATTCTTGCAATTTATGATGCTCTCCTTTTATGCTTACCAAATGTTTGATAAAATTCTTGGTTGGATGTTAGAGTAGTTTTTTGAGCATTCTTAGCTTGGAAAGAGAAATTAGACAATCTTGAGTCATCAATACTCAACTTATGTTGGAGATCTAGAGTTATTAGTTAATATTGCTTCCATTGACTCTAATCTCTTGCTAATTCAAAAGTAAGTTAATTTAGGACTTTTGGATTGAGATTAACTAGTCTTATTTGACTTTCTCTCTTGTGAAGATAACATTATACCTTTTTCCAATGTTGGAGATGACTAAATAGAATTAGCTCTTGTTAATTATTGTATTATGATTGATGACTAGGATAGAAAGCCTAGATTCTCAATCCTTGCCATGAATGTCTCTCTTTATTACTTGCTTTCTTTAGTTGTTTGATTTACTTTTCTTGTCATTTAATTTTCTTGTCCCCTTATTTGCAAACCCCCCTTGGATACCATAACCAATAATGTACATACCTCACTGCAATTCCTTTGAGAGATGACCCGAGATCTAATACTCTCGGTATTGTATTTTTATTGGTTTGCACTCGTGATAAATAAATTAAACTTTGATTGAGCATTACTTGTCGATTTGGAACTATACTTGCAATAAGGTTATTTCTCTTTTACCGAGAAGGAATTCTAAGCCGACAATAATTTCTCTTTCACTCATCAATGCCAATCTCCTGGCTTGGAAAGCGAAGACGGTATTCCTTCGAGGGAAGCAATTAGATACTTTTAATCAAGCTTTTGAAGCCTTCTTGAAGATTCCTCACATCCCACCTAGCCGAGATGCTTATCAGAAGATTAAGGCAGATGTGATTAAGGGAAAGACTTCTTTGGATTCTATTTTGAAGAAGATCGGCTGTTCTGAGGCCCGTTGAGAGTATAGTGCGGGGGAAAAAGCTGCCCCCATTAGCATTGCATGTTCTGATCTCACTCCCGAGGCTAGGATATGGCAACAGATACTGGCTGATTACCTACTTTCTAGCACCCATACCACCCACATCCGAGTCTGAGTTGTTGTGCTTCTTTGGTCTATTCTGAAAGGTAAGAAGATAGCTATCTTGCCTTTGATTCGCGAGTCGATGTGGAAGGTGAACCAGAAATAGAAGTTCAACATTCCCTTCCCATCGATGGTTATGAGATTCGCAATGGGCGCCTCAATGCAAGGCATTTTGACTGGTTGGCAACAAAGCTTGAGGGAAGAGATCCTAGCCCAGTTCCTGTTGCTTCACCTGAGTCGGTAGTAGAGGAGGAGGATGATGAGGATAGAAAGGCCGAGACGATTTTGGATATGATCGTCTATCAGCAGCCTGAGTCCTCGCCTCCACCTGCTAAAGATGGAGCTTCAAAGCCTTTATACCCCCCGAATTGTGTGCATGCACAGAGGACCGCGCAACGATTAAGTGTAGGGGAAGGATTCGTGATTGTGGGGGCATAAATCTCTCTTTCTGAATACTTTGCAATTTTTTTAGCTATTATGCTTTGTGAATATTTGTTAGTACTTTTAACTATTGCATTGTACTTCTCTTATTTTGCTTATATATATATATATATATATATATATATATATATATATATATTAGTCTATTTCTAGTCTTATTGTAGTTATCGCATTTGCATTTTGTTTAGTACATATGCTATAGATGGTAGATGTGATTGGATATTGTGAATAGTAGATAGTATCTAGTTCATGTTTTTCCTAAATGTTCTTGATGATTTTTGGATAGTAAAATTAAGAAATGAGCTGGAAATTTTGAAATTCATCCAACATATCATGCATACATACATAGATAATAAATTTGGTAAAAAGAATAAAAATTTTCAAGAAATCTCTTTTGGGGAATTCCATTGATTCGATTCGAAAAATTATTTTTAAACTTGTTTGAATTGTTTTGTAGAGCATAGAAAAGAGATAGAACAAACAACCTTACGAGTTGTTTGGCTTTTAATGGGTGGTTGTGCATTCTAACCACAAATTTTATTCAGTGTGTTATGCTCCTTCTATGAATGTAATCTTGCGTTTGCTTAATTCTTTATTTTCGATATTTGATGTTTGAATGCATTTAGCATGATTGAGGCTAGTTTTGAATTTAAGCTTACTAACTCGTATAGCCAAACCCTTATATCTACCATTGTGAGCCACTTTTGAGCCTTTTTAATTCTCTTTGGTTCCAATTGTTATCACATCACTAACTCTAACCGAACAACCAAGAATAACCTTGAATTGTATCTGTGATTTGTTCAGGTTGAGGTGTGTGTGTCATTTAAGTGTGGGAAGATTTTGGGAGACATTGGTAGAGAGAATAAAAGTTTATTTTGAATATTCATTGAAAAGTTTGGAAAATGGGTGCACATTCATGTGTCAATTTTCTTTAACCATATGCATTTGTCATAGAAATAGAAAAGAAAAAATGAAATGAAAAAATAATAACAAAAGGGGACAAAGGTAATCCCAAAGAAAAGAAAATTGAATATGGAATGCATATGTAGATTGAAGGAGAAAGAATGCATGAATGTGTGTAAAAAGAGAGTAGTGTGTAGTTAGAATTGCATTTTAGTGATTAGGTTGAAATAGGTTAGGTGGATACTCAAGATAATCAAAGATTCAATATATTAGTCTACTTGACCACATCATCCTACCTTAACCCTAACCCCATTACAACCCTCTAAAGTCCTCATGACATTTGTATTCTTGCATCAAATACTTGTTGATTGTTAGATAAATTGAAAATTCTATAAAGCATGATTAGAGGAGACTTGAGTGATTGAACCCTAGACATTGAGCGATTAGACTGTATACACATTCGGTGAGGCATTCTATTGCTCAATTCTATGTTTCCACCTCTTGTTTTGTGTTTGCTTGCAAGTTGCTTGGTGGACGAAATTGTGATTCATACTTAAATTGTTGTTCGAAATTGATTCCCCGGTAATGGCCCCAAAAACTTGGTGCTCAATACCATGGTCTAAACATAATTTCACAACTTCGCTCAACTAACCAGCAAGTGTACTGGGTCGTCCAAGTAATAAACCTTACGTGAGTAAGGGTCGATCCCACAGAGATTGTTGGTATGAAGCAAGCTATGGTCATCTTGTAAATCTCAGTCAGGCGGATAATAAATGGTGATAGAGTTTTCGAATAATAATAGTAAATAAACAAAAAATAAAGATAGAAAAACTTATGTAGATCATTGGTGAGAATTTCAGATAAGTGCATAGAGATGCTTGTTCCTGTTGAATCTCTGCTTTCCTACTGCTTTCTTTCAATCCTTCTTATTCCTTTCCATGACAAGCTGTATGTAGGGCATCACCGTTGTCAATGGCTATATCCCATCCTCTCAGTGAAAAAGGTCCAAATGCTCTGTCACGGCACGGCTAATCATCTGTCAGTTCTCGATCATGTCGGAATAGAATCCATTGATTCTTTTGCGTTTGTCATCACGCCCAACAATCGTGAGTTTGAAGCTCGTCACAGTCATTCAATCCCAGAATCCTACTCGGAATACCACAGACAAGGTTTAGACTTTTCGAATTCTCATGAATGCCGCCATCAATTCTAGCTTATACCACGAAGACTCTGATCTCATGGAATGGAAGGCTCGGTTGTCAGGCGAGGGCAACCTTGCGTCGTGCATCAGGAATCCAAGAGATACACACTCTAGCTTTCACTTGTAGAACGGAAGTGGTTGTCAGGCACGCGTTCATAGAGACGGATGATGATGAGTGTCACGGATCATCACATCCATCAGGTTGAAGTACGAGTAGTATCCTAGAACAGAAATAAGATTGAATTTGAATAAAAGATGGTAGTAATTGCATTAAAACTCGAGGTACAGCAGAGCTCCACACCCTTAATCTATGGTGTGTAGAAACTCCACCGTTGAAAATACATAAGTGATGAAGGTTCAGGCATGGCCGAATGGCCAGCCCCCAAAATGTGATCAATAGTCTCCTCAGATGAATAATGGAATAAAATCGAGACCAAAGATGTAACGTGGTCAAAAGACACCGAATACAATAGTAAAATGTCCTATTTATACTAGACTAGCTACTAGGGTTTACAGAAGTAAGTAATTGATGCAGAAATCCACTTCCGGGGCCCACTTGGTGTGTGCTTGGGCTGAGCTTGAGCTTTACACGTACAGAGGTTTCTTTTGGAGTTGAACACCAAGCTGTAACGTGTTTTTGGCGTTCAACTCTGGTTCGTGACGTCTTTCTGGCGTTTGACTCCAGAATGCAGCATAGAACTGGCGTTGAGCGCCAGTTTACGTCATCTAATCACGAATAAAGTATGGAGTATTACATGTTGCTGAAAAGCTCTGGATGTCTACTTTTCAACGTCGTTGAGAGCGCGCCATTTAGAGTTCTGTAGCTCCAGAAAATCCATTTCGAGTGCAGGAAGATCAGAATCCAACAGCATGAGTAGTCCTTTGTCAGCCTTTTATCAGAGTTTTGCTCAGGTCCCTCAATTTCAGCCAGAAAATACATGAAATCACCGAAAAATACACAAACTCATAGTAAAGTCCAGAAATGTGAATTTATCATAAAAACTAATGAAAACATCCTAAAAGTAACTATATCCTACTAAAAACTATCTAAAAGCAATGCCAAAAAGCGTATAAATTATCCGCTCATCACAACACCAAACTTAAATTGTTGCTTGTCCCCAAGCAACTAAAAATCAATTAGGATAAAAAAAAGAGAATATACTGTAAATTCCAGAATATCAATGAATATTAGTCCTAATTAGATGAGCGGGACTTGTAGCTTTTTGCCTCTAAACAGTTTTGGCATCTCAGTTTTTCCTTTGAAGTTTAGAATGATTGGCATCTGTAGGAACTTAGAATTTCAGATAGTGTTATTGATTCTCCTAGTTAAGTATATTGATTCTTGAACACAGCTACTTTTATGAGTCTTGGCCGTGGCCCTAAGTACTTTGTTTTCCAGTATTACCACCAGATACATAAATGCCACAGACACATAACTGGGTGAACCTTTTTAGATTGTGACTCAGCTTTGCTAAAGTCCCCAGTTAGAGGTGTCCAGAGTTCTTAAGCACACTCTTTTTGCTTTGGATCACGACTTTAACCACTCAGTCTCAAGCTTTTCACTTGGACCTGCATGCCACAAGCACATGGTTAGGGACAGCTTGATTTAGCCGCTTAGGGCTGGATTTTATTTCCTTGGGCCCTGATAAACCCATATTTCATGGTTTATCTTGTGCTCAATTGAGTGGTTTTTATCAACTCTTTACCCACTTATTCATATTATTTGCATGGTTTTACATTTGCCTTCCTAATTATGTGCTTTGATTGAAAACATGTTTCTTTGGACTTATATTTGCTTATTATTAATCCTCTCTTATTACCATTAGATGCCTTGATATGTGTGTTAAGTGTTTTCAGATATTATAGGGCAGGAATGGCTTGGAGGATGGAAAGAAAGCATGCAAAAGTGGAAGGAATACAAGAAGTTGGAGAAACTGCAAAGCTGTCAGCCTGACCCTCTCGCACTAAAATGACCATAACTTGAGCTTCAGAGGTCCAAATGACGCGGTTTTAATTGCGTTGGAAAGCTAACGTCCGGGGTTTCGATTTGATATATAATATGTCATAGTGGCCCTGACGCTTGGCGACGCGACCGCGTGCTCCATGCGGCCGCATCGCAGTGACGAAAAACCAGCGTGGCAGATTTCTTCTCCAGCGATTTCTGGGCTGTTTTCGACCCAGTTTTTGGCCCAGAAAACTCAGATTAGAGGCTATAAAGTAGAGGGATTGCATCCATTCAGATCATGCTCTCATAATTCATTTTTCATGTTTTAGATGTAGTTTTAGAGAGAGAGGTTCTCTCTTCTCTCTTAGGATTAGAATTAGGATTAGAAATTAGGATTTTTAGAAACTAGGATTTAGGACTTCTCTTGGTTTTTAAGAGTGACTCTCGATTCAGGTTCGATGTTCCTTTTTATTTATTTTTCCAATTAAATTTATTAACTCTTCTATGTTACAGATTACTCTTTTAAATTAATGCTATTTGAGATATTTCAGATCTATGATTGCTTTCTTTAATTTATGTTGTCGGTGCTTATCCAAATTATTTTCATTCGAGTAGATAGTTTTCCTTTTGGCTTTGGTTAAATAACTGGCGACTCTTGAGTTATCAAACTCATTGTTAATTTAAAATTGGAATTCATCCACTTAACTTACCTTCATAGTTAGAGGTTAACAAAGTGGGAGAAAAATCCAATTCTCATTACAATTGATAAGGATAACCAGGATAGGACCTCCAGTTCCCATATCTTGCCAAGAGTTTATTTTACAGTTATTTATTTATTTTTATTGCTTTGAAAATATACCTGTGCTCATTGCCCAAACCCCAAAAACCCCCAATTTTACCTTCTTTATAGCCAATAATAAGAACATACCTCCCTGCGATTCCTTGGGAAGACGACCCGAGGTTTAAATACTCAGTTATCAATTTTTAAAGGGGTCTGTTACTTGTGACAACCAAAACGTTTGCACGAAGGAATTTCTGTTAGTTTAGAAGCTGTATCTACAACGCGAATATCTTTAATAATTCTTTACTAGCAAAAATCCTAACGTCAAAATGGCGCCGTTGCCGGGGAATTGCAAACGTGTGCCTTGTTATTGGTTATTGTAAATATTTTTCAAAAAAAATAATAATAAATATTTTTCTTTTACTTGTTTATTTGTCTCTCCTTTTTCCCCTTATTTCTGATAACTACTATGAATTCTCACCCCTCTTGCTTTGAGTTTGGTTTTAACTTTGTTGAAGGAAATAGAAACCACAGCAGGAATATGCATCAAGGTCAGACCAATCAAGGATGGATGGAGCCAAGAGGATCTAATCAACCCTTCAGGCAACAATACCATCCTAGATATCATGGACAAAGACCAGGCTACAATGCATCCCAAGCTGATAGATATGGTGGACCACCTTGTAGCTACCAACAAGCCCTACCCTATGCTCATAGATCATCCTTTCAACATAACCTCAACCCACCACACTCACAAGTCCCTTTCCACCATTCACCTCCATATGACCCCAATCCTTGTTCACCACACCAACCACCATATGAACCATACACAGAACCACCACCTCAGTATACACCATCTCCTTATCCTTATCAAGATGAACCACCTTCCTACCATGAACCCTTTCTCCCAACAATTGAACCCTCCTATCCACCCCAAATCTCCTTGGAAAAAGTAATTGCTGATCTAAACTCTACTATACAAGCTCTTGCCGTCCAAATCGGATTACCAAATCCCTTCAACAATCAACCCTCAAGCTCTAGTACACTTTCTTTTCAACCACAGAATGATCTATCCATCCCATCACCACCATCCATGGAAGAGCACCCACATCCATCAATCCAAGAGCAACATGATCCCATTGATACTATTAACATAGAACAAGAGAGCAGGGATCATCTTCGCGAATCCATACTTCATAAGGAGCTAGAGGAGGCACTAAGGGTGAAGGTAGTAGACACCCTTGAAGTTGACAGCACGGTTGAAGAACTAGTGAAAGAAGACAACAAGGAGGATTTTATACTTAAAGGTAAAGAAATAGTTGGAAGGAAAATCATTGAGGACGAATATGATTGCATACTTAAATACCTGGATCAAGAAAGAAATTGATTACCTTTCCAACGTTCGGACATTCAAAAAACCCCCATGGTTTCATGTGGAAAATCTACTGAAGAATGTAGCAAGAAGGAGAAATTAGGCACTGAGGTGGATAGTGAACAGCACGATTTGATATTGGAACAAGTGGAGGAAGCCGGTATTATTGAAGAAGAAGAGGAGGCAGTGGTTGAAGACTTAGGAGATGCTGAACCTCCATGGAAAAGTCAAGACATAGAACCTCCTTTCAAGACGGTTGCATTTGATGTTGAGGAGGGTGTACAACCTCCAAGGCATATCATAGTTGAAGACTTGGAAGAGGTTGATCAAGAGATGGAGATTCAAGAAGAAGAAGCACAACCTCCCATGCCCTTGGTGAGCAATGAAGAAAAGATTGAATTGGAAGAAAGCTACCAAGAGGAAGAGGTTGCAATTGAAGAAGCTTGCAAAGAGGTGGTAATTATCAGAGAATAGCACAAGGGAGTGGAGCTTGCAATTTCATTAAAAATACCTCCCCCTAAGTTGCCATCATCCTTCATAACATTCAAGTGGGTAAAATTCATATCCCTTAGCTTTCTAATTCCACTTGAATATGGGCTACTGGAGACGGATGGTCAACTTAGAGCTCTCTGTGGCATTAAGAGTAAGAAGAAGATGGTCGGAGATAAGATTTATCCTGCAAGGTTCAACATGGTTGTGTGTTCAACATTTAAATGCAAAGGTTGGTGTAGAGCTCAACTGAATGGGTCTAGGAAGTTGTCTGGCTGCTTCAGTGAGAATTCAGACTGTTTGCCACCCGGCTGGAACAGTATTGCTCAACAAGAAGACGGGTGCAAAAGTAAGATTTGGAACCCCGGAATTCACTCTAGAAATCAACACTCTTGAGGCCTTGTCACTTGCTTTAACTTGCTTGAAGGCTTTCTGCGCCTTGTTTGGGACCCCGGAGGCTACTGGAACTCCAAACATTGGTGGAGATTTCTGGATGAGTTCAAGTACAAGCCGCCATAACAGGAAGCTCCTCAATTGTCCAACTTAAGGACTTTAACTAAAAGTGCTAGGTGGGAGACAACCCACCATGGTATGATCGTTCTTTTTCAATTTATTCTATTTCGTTTTGTTTGTTTTTGAGTTTTATTTTATTTTATTGAACCTGGAATCATGCATAGCATTCACATTAAGCATTGCATTCTGCATACTGCACTCTGCATTTTTCAAAAAAAAAAGAGGAAAAACACGCACGCGACGCCGCAGCATCGCTGACGCGTCCGCGTCACTAGTGCGCGAGGAAGAAAAGCATTGAACAGAGAGTCACGCGAGAGCGTGGCTGGAGCCGCGCCTTTAGCATCATTTGACCCCACGCGACCGCGTCATGTGGAACTTTGGCCTCCCACGCGACCACGTCACCCACGCGGCCGCGTGCCCTGAAAATCGACGTCAAAAAGGTGCATGGCCGAAAGTTGTGCTGGAATTGGGCTGGACTCGTGCTAGAAGCCCGAGCCCTCCCACGTGAACGCATGCCCCACGCGGCCGCGTCATTTTTCAAAAATGGCCATCCACGCGATCGCGTCACCCAAAATTTGGCAAAATAAGATTTTGAACAGAGAGTTGTGCGAGCACGAGGCTGCCCTCGCGCCAGTAGCATAAATTGAGTCACGCGACCGCGTGACCGACGTGACCGCGTCGATTAACTTACAGCGCAAGTCACGCGACCGCGTGCCCCACGCGTCCGCATCGCTTGCGCCGCATAGCTTATCCTAATTTGCCAAATATCTTATCTATTCTTCCCCAATCCTAATTTCTTCTATCTTTTCTTCTTTCTTCTTTCTTTCTTACTTTACTTTTTCCCTTCTCATTCTTTTTATCTTTTATTTTATTTTATTTTATTTATTTGCATATCTCATTCATCGCATCTTAATTTTATGCATATTATTTTTATTTTCTTTTCTGAATTTTTTATTTTTTCATTGGTGTTAAAAAAAAAATTTATTCTACTGTTGCATCTTTTCTTGAATTTATTTTGGTAACTTGTTTTACACTGTGGGATGATATTAATTATCTGCCAATGCCAATCTTGTATGATACTTGCACTCCATTTGCATTGGCATGAACTTGTATTGATACTTCCATTACCCACTCTCCTCTCCTATGTTACAAATTTTATACCACTGGTATGCCATGGCTTCTATTATTTTCTCACGTACATATTGAAGCTTCCATGTAAATAAGACCCTTATCATTTGGCATTAACCCACCCATACTTTATTTATTTTCTTATCTTTATTTCTGGGTTACTTTTCTTTCCTTTTTCTTTCAGGATGGCCACCCGGAGGGGAACCGAAAGACGTTTACATGGGGAGACAAACAAGTCCATCTGCACAATCCTTGAAGAAAGGCATTAGTTGGAACAACCCGTCCACCTGCACATCTCAGCATGCACCAAGGACGGTGCAATCTTTAAGTGTGGGGAGGTCGATACCGATCTCCATGGGTTAGTACTTTCTTGTCTCAACACCAATGTTTATATTTTCTTTGTAGATTAGTTGTTGCATTTGCATGTTTATTTGATTTTTGCATATTTTACCACTTGGTTGAAGTAATATTTTCTTTTTTAAGAAACTTTTTATAGTATTTCACTAATTTAAATTAAAAACTTTTTGAATAACTTGTATGAAAAAATTTTATTTTGGAACATGGTTTAAAGCTTGAACACACAAAACCAGTGAGATTTTGAGCCTATTTGATTGGTTGCATTTTATCAACCAATATTTTAATTTTGGTGTGTTTTTCTCTCTAAAATTGTGATCTTTGTCTTGCTTGATTCTATATTTCCATTGTTTAATGTATGCATACACTTATATGATTGAGGTCTTATTTCACTAAGCTTACATACCCATATGGCCTTACCCTTTCATTATCCTTTGCAAACCAATTTGAGCCTAATATACCCATTTGTTCTTTACTTTAGCTCATTACTAACTCTAAGAGAAAAACAATAATATCCTTAATTTGAATCCTTGGTTAGCTTAGACTAGTAAAAGTGCTCATGATTTAAGTGTGGGGAAGTTGGGTTTGAAATTATTTGGTTTGAATAATTGGGTGTTGTATATTTTAATGAAAATGTGCAAAATAATGGTTGAGCACATGTTATTGTATTCAATACTTTAATCATATGCATTGAAAAAAAAAGTGAAAAAGGAAAAGAAAAAAAAGAGTAATGAATAAAAGGGGACAAAATTCCCCAAAATAAATAGTGAAATCAATGCATATGAGCTGTACTCAAAACTTGGAATGCATGAACATGTGGAATGCACAGTTAATGGGAAGTTATATTTTGCATTTTAATTAAATGGATTGTCTTAAAATTAGGTGGGAAGTTTATGTTAATTAAGGATTCAAATTTTAGTCCACTTGGCCAAATACAATCCTACCTTGACCCTAACCCCATTACAACCCTTAAAAGACCTCTTGATTTGTGTATTGGTGCATTAAATTTTTTGATTGGTAGATGAAGAGCAAGTCTTAGAAAGCAAGATTAGTAGAGAATTGAGAGAATCGAACCTCAAACACCTGAGCGATTAGAGTGATATACACTATCAGTGAAGGTTCGATGCTCGATTCCTTGTTCCCGGCTTTCATGAGCTATTTTCTTCTGCAAGTTTACTTGTACTTTATTTTGTGATTTAAATTAGTGAGATCCAGTTCATGTTTATTCTTGGAGATTTATTTACTCTTAACCAAGTAGGTAGAAACATTTTGCATTTAGTTGCATTCATAGGTTGCATCTCATACATTCTATCATTCCTATTCATTCCTTTATAGCTTCTCTTGAGCTTATCATGAGGACATGCTAATGTTTAAGTGTGGGAAGGTTGATAAACCCATATTTCATGGTTTATCTTGTGCTCAATTGAGTGGTTTTTATCAACTCTTTACCCACTTATTCATACTATTTGCATGGTTTTACATTTGCCTTCCTAATTATGTGCTTTGATTGAAAACATATTTCTTTGGACTTATATTTGATTATTATTAATCCTCTCTTATTATCATTAGATGCCTTGATATGTGTGTTAAGTGTTTTCAGATATTATAGGGCAGGAATGGCTTGGAGGATGGAAAGGAAGCATGCAAAAGTGGAAGGAATACAAGAAGTTGGAGAAACTGCAAAGCTATCAGCCTGACCCTCTCGCACTAAAACGACCATAACTTGAGTTACAGAGGTCCAAATGACGCGGTTTCAGTTGCGTTGGAAAGCTAACGTCCGGGGCTTCGATTTGATATATAATATGCCATAGTCGCCCTGACGCTAGGAGACGCGACCGCGTGCTTCATGCGGCTGCGTTGCAGTGACGAAAAACCAGCGTGGCAGATTTTTTCTCCAGCGATTTCTGGGCTGTTTTCGACCCAGTTTACGGCCCAAAAAACTCAGATTAGTGGCTATAAAGTAGAGGGATTGCATCCATTCAGATCATGCTCTCATAATTCATTTTTCATGTTTTAGATGTAGTTTTAGAGAGAGAGGTTCTCTCTTCTCTCTTAGGATTAGAATTAGGATTAGAAATTAGGATTTTTAGAAACTAGGATTTAGGACTTCTCTTGGTTTTTAAGAGTGACTCTCGATTCAGGTTCGATGTTCCTTTTTATTTATTTTTCCAATTAAATTTATGAACTCTTCCATGTTACAGATTACTCTTTTAAATTAATGCTATTTGAGATATTTCAGATCTATGATTGCTTTCTTTAATTTATGTTGTCGGTACTTATCCAAATTATTTTCATTCGAGTAGATAGTTTTCCTTTTGGCTTTGGTTAAATAACTGGCGACTCTTGAGTTATCAAACTCATTGTTAATTAAAAATTGGAATTCATCCACTTAACTTACCTTCATAGTTAGAGGTTAACAAAGTGGGAGAGAAATCCAATTCTCATTACAATTGATAAGGATAACCAGGATAGGACCTCCAGTTCCCATATCTTGCCAAGAGTTTATTTTATAATTATTTATTTATTTATATTGCTTTGAAAGTATACCTGTGCTCATTGCCCAAACCCCAAAAACCCCAATTTTACCTTCTTCATAGCCAATAATAAGAACATACCTCCCTGCAATTCCTTGAGAAGACGACCCGAGGTTCAAATACTTGGTTATCAATTTTTAAAGGGGTCTATTACTTGTGACAACCAAAACGTTTGCACGAAGGGATTTCTGTTAGTTTAGAAGCTGTATCTACAACGTGAATATCTTTAATAATTCTTTACTAGCAAAAATCCTAACGTCAGGCCCTCCTATCCAGTGATGCTCAAAGCCTTGGATCCTTTTTACCCTTGCCTTTTGGTTTTAAGGGCTATTGGCTTCTTCTGCTTGCTTTTTCTTTTTTTTCGCCTTTTTTTTTCGTAAGCTTTTGCTTTTTCACTGCTTTTTCTTGCTTCAAGAATCAATTTTCATGATTTTTCAGATTGTCAATAACATTCTCTTTGTTCATCATTCTTTCAAGAGCCAACAATTTTAACATTCATAAACAACAAGATCAAAATTATGCACTGTTGAAGCATTCATTCAGAAAACAAAAAGTATTGTCACCACATCAATATAATTAAACTAAATGCAAGGATAATTTCGAAATCCATGTACTTCTTGTTCTTTTGAATTAGAAACATTTTTCATTTAAGAGAGGTGAAGGATTTATGGAATTATTCATAGGCTTAAGACATAGTTACTCAATACTAATGATCATGAGGTAGAGACACAAAACATAAACACGCATATAGCATAAAAACCGAAAAACAGAAAAAAATAAGAACAAGGAATGAGTCCACCTTAGTGATGGTGGCGCTTTCTTCTTGAAGAGCCAATGATGTCCTTGAGTTCTTCTATGTCTCTTCCTTGCCTTTGTTGCTCCTCCCTCATTGCTCTTTGATCTTCTCTAATTTCATGGAGAATGATGGAGTGCTCTTGATGTTCCACCCTTAATTGATCCATATTGTAACTCAAATCTTCTAGAGAAGTGTTGAGTTGTTCCTAATAGTTGTTGGGAGAAAAGTGCATCCCTTGAGGCATCTCTGGGATTTCTTGGTGATGAGCTTTCTCATGCGTCTCTTGGGTTCCATGAGTGGGCTCTCTTGTTTGCTCCATCCTTTTCTTAGTGATGGGCTTGTCCTCCTCAATGGGGATGTCTCCTTCTATGATAACTCCAGCTGAGTAACATAGATGGCAAATAAGATGAGGAAAAGCTAGCCTTGCCAAGGTAGAGGGCTTTTCGGCTATTTTGTAGAATTCAAGGGAGATGACTTCATGAACTTCTACTTCCTCTCCATTCATGATGCTATGAATCATGATGGCCCGATCCACAGTAACTTCAGATCGGTTGCTAGTGGGGATGATGGAGCGTTGGATGAACTTCAACCATCCTTTAGCCACAGGCTTGAGGTCCAGTCTTCTTAATTGAACCGGCTTGCCTTTGGAGTCTCTTTTCCATTGAGCTCCTTCAACACATATGTCCATAAGGACTTGGTCCAACCTTTGATCAAAGTTGACCCTTCTTGTGTAGGGGCGTGCATCTCCTTGCATCATGGGCAAGTTGAATGCCAATCTCACATTTTCTGGACTAAAATCTAAGTATTTTTCCCGAACCATTGTAAGATAGTTCTTTGGATTCGAGTTCATACTTTGATCATGGTTCCTAGTGATCCATGCATTGGCATAGAACTCTTGAACCATTAAGATTCTGACTTGTTGAATGGGGTTGGTCAGAACTTCCCAACTTCTTCTTTGGATCTCATGTCGGATCTCTGGATACTCATTTTTCTTGAGCTTGAAAGGTACCTCAGGTATCACCTTCTTCTTGGCCACAACATCATAGAAGTGGTCTTGATGGGCTTTGGAGATGAATCTCTCCATCTCCCACGACTCGGAGGTGGAAGCTTTTGTCTTCCCTTTTCCTTTTCTAGAGGTTTCTCCGGTCTTAGGTGCCATAGGTGGTTATGAAAAAACAAAAAGCTATGCTTTTACCACACCAAACTTAGGATTTTGCTCGCCCTCGAGCAAGAGAAGAAAGAAAAGAAGAAGAAGAAGAGAAAATATGGAGGAGAGTGGGGGGAGGTGTATTCGGCCAAGTATAGAAGAGGGGGTTGTGTTGTGTGAAAATGAAGAAGGATGGAGGGGTTTATATAGTAAGGGGGGAGTAGGTTCGGCTATTTAGGGTGGGTTTGGGCGGGAAAGAAATTTTGAATTTTGAAGGTGTGTGGGGTTTATGGGAAAGAGTGGATGGATGTGAGTGGTAAAGGGGGGTAATTGGAAAAAGAGATTGAGGTGATTGGTGAAGGGTTTTTGGGGAAGAGTGTTTATGGGGAAGAGAGGATAAATACAAAGAAAAGGAGAGAAGGTGAGTTGAGGTAGGTGGGGATCCTGTGGGGTCCACAGATCCTGGGATGATCTTGTGGGGTCCACAGATCCTAGGATGATCCTGTGGGGTCCACAGATCCTGAGGTCTCAAGGATTTACATTCCTACACCAATTAGGCATGTAAAACGCCTTTGCATAAAATTCTGGCGTTTAAACGCCGAAGTGATGCTTATTTTGGGCGTTCAACGTTCAATTGCAGCATGTTTCTGGCGTTGAACGCCAGTTCCATGCTTGTTTCTGGCGTTCAGTGCCAGCTCTCCTCAGGGTATATTCCTAGCGTTCAAACACCAGGATGCTGCTTGTTTCTGGTGTTCAACGCCAGATCCATGCTCTGTTCTGGCGTTGAACGCCAGCCAGATGCTCCTTACTGGCGTTTGAACGCCAGTAAGTCCTTCCTCCAGGGTGTGATTTTTCTTCTGCTGTTTTTGATTCTGTTTTTAATTTTAGTATTTTTTTCGTGACTCCACATGATCATGAACCTAATAAAACATTAAAGAAAAATAAAAGAAAAACCAAATTAGATAAATAAAAATTAGGTTGCCTCCCAATAAGCGCTTCTTTAATGTCAATAGCTTGACAGTGGGCTGTCATGGAGCCACATAGGTGATCAGGTCAATGTTGTAAACTCCCAACACCAAACTTAGAGTTTGGATGTGGGGATTCAACACCAAACTTAGTGTTTGGCTGTGGCCTCCCAACACCAAACTTAGAGTTTGATTGTGGGGGCTTTGTTTGACTCTGTATTGAGAGAAGCTTTTCATGCTTCCTCTCCATGGTTGCAGAAGAAGATCCTTAAGCTTTAAACACAAGGTAGTCCCCATTTAATTGAAGGACTAGTTCTCCTCTGTCAACATCAATCACAGCTCCTGCTGTGGCTAGGAAGGGTCTTCCAAGGATGATGCATTCATCCTCCTCCTTCCTAGTGTCTAAGATTATGAAATTAGCAGGGATGTAAAGGCCTTTAACCTTCACTAACACGTCCTCTACTAATCCATAAGCTTGTCTTACTGACTTGTCTGCCATTTGTAATAAGAATATAGCAGGTTGTACCTCAATGATCCTCAGCTTCTCCATTACAGAGAGTGGCATAAGATTTATACCTAACCCCAGGTCATTGATGAGCGGATAATTTATACGCTTTTTGGCATTATTTTTAGGTAGTTTTTAGTAAGTTCAAGCTACTTTTAGGGATGTTTTCATTAGTTTTTATGTTAAATTCACATTTCTGGACTTTACTATGAGTTTGTGTGTTTTTCTGTGATTTCAGGTAATTTCTGGCTGAAATTGAGGGACTTGACCAAAACTCTGAAAAAGGCTGACAAAAGGACTGCTGATGCTGTTGGAATCTGACCTCCCTGCACTCGAAATGGATTTTCTGGAGCTACAGAACTTCAAATGGCTCGCTTTCAACGGCGTTGAAAAGTAGACATCCAGAGCTTTCCAGCAATATATAATAGTCCATACTTTATTCTGGAATTGATGACGTAACTTGGCGTTGAACGCCAAGTACATGCTGCTGTCTGGAGTTAAACGCCAGAAACACGTCATGATCCGGAGTTGAACGCCCAAAACACGTTATAACTTGGATTTCAACTCCAAGAAAAGCCTCAGCTCGTGGATAGATCAAGCTCAGCCCAAGCATACACCAAGTGGGCCCCGGAAGTGGATTTATGCATCAATTACTTACTCATGTAAACCCTAGTAGCTAGTCTAGTATAAATAGGATAAGTTACTATTGTATTAGACATCTTTGGTCTCAGTTTTGTTTTATTCTTCATCTTAAGAGGCTATTGATCACGTTTTGGGGGCTGGCCATTCGGCCATGCCTGAACCTTTCACTTATGTATTTTCAACGGTGGAGTTTCTGTACACCATAGATTAAGGGTGTGGAGCTCTGCTGTACCTCAAGTTTCAATACAATTACTATTACTTTCTATTCAATTCTCTTTTATTCTTATTCCAAGATATACGCTACACTTAACTTTGATGAATGTGATGATCCGTGACACTCATCATCATTCTCACCTATGAATGCGCGTGACTGACAACCACTTCCATTCTACCTTAGGCCCGGCGCATATCTCTTAGATTCCCCAACAGAATCTTCGTGGTATAAGCTAGATAGATGGCGGCATTCATGAGGATCCGGAAAGTCTAAACCTTGTCTGTGGTATTCCGAGTAGGATTCTGGGATTGAATGACTGTGACGACCTTCAAACTCGCGATTGCTAGGCGTGATGACAAGCGCAAAAGGATCAATGGATCCTATTCTAACATGATCGAGAACCAACAGCTGATTAGCCGTACTGTGACAGAGCATAGGAACGTTTTCACTGAGAGGATGGGATGTAGCCACTGACAACGGTGATGCCCTACATATAGCTTGCCATGGAAAGGAGTAAGAAGGATTGGATGAATGTAATAGGAAAGTAGAGATTCAAGAGGAGCACAGCATCTCCATACACTTATCTGAAATTCCCACTATTCATTTACATAAGTATTTCTATCCCTTTTATTTTCTTTTTTATTATTAATTTCGAAACCCATAAACATTTAATCTGCCTAACTGAGATTTACAAGGTGACCATAGCTTGCTTCATACCAACAATCTCTGTGGGATCGACCCTTACTCACGTAAGGTATTACTTGGATGACCCAGTACACTTGCTGGTTAAGTTGAACGAAGTTGTGAACCATGGTATTGGCATCATGTTTTTGGCGCCATTACCAGGGAATGAAAAGCAATGAATTTTGCAAAATGGAATAACACATGAATAACAATTTCGTCCACCAAGTTTTTGGCGCCGTTGCCGGGGATTGTTCGAGTATGGACAACTGACGGGTCATCTTGTTGCTCAGATTAGGTAATTTTCTTTTCAAAAATCTTTTTCAAAATTTTTTTCTTTTCTTTTTCGTTTTTCCAAAAATATTTTCGAAAAAAATTAATAAAAATCCAAAAAAAATTAGAAAATCATAAAAATCAAAAATATTTTGTGTTTCTTGTTTGAGTAATTTGAGTCAATTTTTTAGTTTGGTGTCAATTGCATGCTTTAAAAATTTTTCTTGCATTTTTTCGAAAATTCCATGCATTTATAGCGTTCTTCATGATCTTCAAGTTGTTCTTGACAAGTCCTCTTGTTTGATCTTGATGTTTTCTTGCTTTGTGTTGTTTGTTGTTTTTCATATGCATTTTTTGTTTGTTAGAGTCCATGCATTAAAGATTTCTAAGTTTGGTGTCTTGCATGTTTTCTTTGCATCAAAAATTTTTCAAAATTATGTTCTTGATGTTCATCATGATCTTCAAAGTGTTCTTGGTGTTCATCTTGACATTCATAGCATTCTTGCATGCATTCATTGTTTTGATCTAAAAAAATTTCATGCATTGAGTATTTTTGTTGTTTTTCTCTCTCATAATTAAAAATTCAAAAATTAAAAAAAATATCTTTTCCTATTTTCTCTCAAAATTTCAAAAATTTGAGTCGACTTAGTCAAAAATTTTCAAAATTAGTTGTTTCTTACAAGTCAAGTCAAATTTTCAAAATTTTAAAAAAATCTTATCTTTTCAAAATCTTTTTTAAAAATCATATCTTTTCCAATTTTTCCTCTTTTTCGAAAATTTCAAAAATCTTTTTAAAAATTATTTTTCAAAATCTTTTTCTTATCTCTATATCAAATTTTCGAAAATATGCTAACATTTAATGTGATTGATTCAAAAATTTGAAGTTTGTTACTTTCTTGTTAAGAAAGGTTCAATCTTTAAATTCTAGAATCTTATCTTGTAGTTTCTTGTTAGTTAAGTCATTTTAAAAATTAAATCTCTTTCAAAATATCTTTTTCTTAAAATTTTTATCTTATCTTTTTATCTTATCCTTCTCAAAATTTTATCTTTTTCAAAATTTGATTTCAAAATATCTTATCTAACTTCTTATCTTCTTATCTTTTTAAAATTTGATTTCAAATCTTTTTCAATCAACTAACTAACTTTTTGTTTGTTTCTTATCTTTTTCAAAACCACCTAACTACTTTTCCCTCTCTAATTTTCGAAAATATCTCACCCTTTTTCAAAAATTCTTTTTAATTAACTAAGTGTTTCATGTTTTAATTTTAATTATCTTTTAATTTTCGAAAATTACTAACCCCTTTTTCAAAACTATTTTCGAAATCTCCCTTCTCTTTTCTTTTTCTATTTAATTATTTAATTACTAACACTTCTCTTCACCTCTCTTCATCTAAAAATCCGAACCATTCTCCTTTCCTTATCCCCTTTCTTTTTCTAGTAACATAAAGGAATCTCTATACTGTGACATAGAAGATTCCTCTTTCTTTTCTTGTTTTCTTCTCTTTCATATGAGCAGGAACAGGGAAAAAGGCACTCTTGTTGAAATTGATCCAGAACCTGAAAGGACTCTGAAAAGGAAACTAAGAGAAACTAAATTACAACAATCCAGAAACAACCTTTCAGAAATTTTCGAACAAGAGAAGGAGATGGCAGCCGAAAATAATAATGCAAGGAGAATGCTTGGTGACTTCACAAAGCCAACATCCAAGTTTGATGGAAGAAGCATCTCCATTCCTGCCATTGGAGCCAATAACTTTGAGCTGAAACTTCAGCTAGTTGCCTCAATGCAACAAAACTGCAAGTTTTATGGACTTCCATTTGAAGATCCCTATCAGTTTTTAACTAAGTTCTTGCAGATCTGTGAGACTGTAAAGACGAATGGAGTTGATCCTGAAGTCTACAGACTCATGCTTTTCCCTTTTGCTGTAAGAGACAGAGCTAGAACATGGTTGGATTCACAACCCAAGGATAGCCTGGACTCCTGGGATAAGCTGGTCACAGCCTTCTTGGATAAATTCTTTCCTCCTCAAAAGCTGAGTAAGCTGAGAGTGGATGTTCAAACCTTCAAACAAAAAGATGGTGAATCCCTCTATGAAACTTGGGAAAGATACAAGCAGCTGACCAAAAGATGTCCATCTGACATGTTTTCAGAATGGACCATATTAGATATATTCTATTATGGTCTCTCTAAATTTTCGAAAATGTCATTGGACCATTCTGCAGGTGGATCTATTCACCTAAAGAAAACGCCTGAAGAGGCTCAAGAACTCGTTGACATGGTTGCAAACAACCAATTCATGTACACTTCTGAGAGGAATTCCGGGAATAATGGGATAACTCAGAAGAGAGGAGTTCTTGAAATTGATGCTCTGAATGCCATATTGGCTCAGAACAAAGTGTTGACTCAACAGGTCAACATGATCTCTCAAAATCTGAATGGATGGCAACATGCATCCAACAATACTAGAGAGGCAGCTTCTGAAGAAGCTTATGATCCTGAGAACCCTGCCATGGCAGAGGTTAATTATATGGGTGAACCTTATGGAAGCACCTATAACTCATCATGGAGAAATCATCCAAATTTCTCATGGAAGGATCAACAAAAGCCTCAACAAGGCTTTAACAATGGTGGACGCAATAGGCTGAGCAATAGCAAGCCTTTTCCATCATCTTCTCAGCAACAGACAGATAATTCTGAACAAAACACTTCTAATTTAGCCAATCTAGTCTCTGATCTGTCAAAGGCCACTTTCAGTTTCATGAGTGAAACAAGATCCTCCATCAGAAATCTGGAGGCACAAGTGGGCCAGCTGAGTAAGAAAGTCATTGAAACTCCTCCCAGTATTCTCCCAAGCAATACAGAAGAGAATCCAAAGGGAGAGTGCAAGGCCATTGATATAATCAATATGGCCGAATGCACAAGGGAGGAGGAGGACGAAAATCCTAGTGAGGAAGACCTCCTGGGACGTCCCTCAAGCAAGAAGGAGTTTTCTATTAAGGATCCACAGGAATCTGAGGCTCATATAGAGACCATAGAGATTCCATTAAATCTCCTCCTGCCATTCATGAGCTCTAAAGACTATTCTTCCTCTGAAGAGGATGAAGATGTAACTGGAGAGCAAGTTGCTCAATATTTAGGAGCTATCATGAAGCTGAATGCCAAGTTGTTTGGTAATGAGACTTGGGAAAGTGAACCTCCCTTGCTCATTAGTGAACTGGATACCTGGATTCAGCAAATTCTACCTCAAAAGAAACAAGATCCTGGCAAGTTCTTAATACCTTGTACCATAGGCACCATGACCTTTGAAAAAGCTCTATGTGATCTGGGGTCAGGGATAAATCTTATGCCACTCTCTGTAATGGAGAAGCTGGGGATAATTGAGGTACAACCTGCCTTGTTCTCATTACAATTGGCAGACAAGTCATTGAGACAAGCTTATGGAATAGTAGAGGACGTGTTAGTAAAGGTTGAAGGCCTTTACATCCCTGCTGATTTCATAATCTTAGACACTAGGAAGGAAGAGGATGATTGCATCATCCTTGGAAGACCTTTCCTAGCTACAGCAGGAGCCGTGATAGATGTCAACAGAGGTGAACTAGTCCTTCAATTGAATGGGGACTACCTTGTGTTTAAGGCACATGGCCATCCCTCTGTGACAAAAGAGAGTAAGCATGAAGAGCTTCTCTCAGTTCAGAGTCAAGAAGAGCCCCCACAGTCAAACTCTAAGTTTGGTGTTGGGAGGCCACAACCAAACTCTAAGTTTGGTGTCAAGATCCCATATCCAAACTCTAAGTTTGGTGTTGGGACTATACAACATTGACCTGATCACCTTGTGGCTCCATGAGAGCCACTGTCAAGCTATTGACATTAAAGAAGCGCTTGTTGGGAGGCAACCCAATTTTATTTATTTAATTTTTATTTTATTGTTATTTTGTGTTTTATTAGGTACATGGTCATGAGGAGTCACGAAAAAATCATAAAAATTAAAAACAGAATCAAAAACAGCAGAAGAAAAAAATCACACCCTGGAGGAAGCACAGGCTGGCGTTCAACGCCAGTAAGATGCATCTGGCCGGCGTTCAACGCCAGAACAGAGCATCATTCTGGCGCTGAACGCCAGAAACAAGCAACATTCTGGCGCTGAACGCCAGGAATGTGCCTAGAGAAGAAAAGCCGGCGCTGAACGCCAGTAACAAGCATGAAACTGGCGTTCAACGCCAGAAACATGCTTTACATGGGCGTTGAACGCCCAGAATGTGCACCACACGGCGTTTAAACGCCAGAATGGTGTGCAAAGGCAATTTACATGCCTATTTGGTGCAGGGATGGAATTCCTTGACACCTCAGGACCTGTGGACACCACAGGATCACCTCAGGATCTGTGGACCCCATAGGATCCCCACCTACCATATTCCCACCTTACCTCCTAATCCTAATTTTTGTGATTACTCTTCCCCATGTCACACTTCCCAACACTCTTCACCAATCACCTCCCCCTTCACCACTCACATCGATCCACTCTTCCCCATAAACCCCACCTACCTTCAAAAATTCAAAACCATTTTCCCACCCTTTCACACAACACAACCCCCTCTTCTCCCACTTGGCCGAATCTACATCAATCCCTCTCTACCATATTCTCTTCTTCTTCTTCTTCTCTTCTTTCTTCTATTTGCTTGAGGACGAGCAATATTTTAAGTTTGGTGTGGTAAAAGCATAAGCTTTTTTTTGTTTTTCCATTACTATCAATGGCACCTAAGGCCGGAGTATCCTCTAGAAAAGGAAAAGGGAAGACAAAAGCTTCCACCTCCGAGTCATGGGAGATGGAAAGATTCATCTCTAAGAGCCATCAAGACCACTTCTATGATGTTGTGGCAAAGAAGAAGGTGATCCCTGAGGTTCCTTTCAAGCTCAAGAAAAATGAGTATCCGGAGATCCGACATGAAATCCGAAGAAGAGGTTGGGAAGTCTTAACCAACCCCATGCAACAAGTCGGAATCTTAATAGTTCAAGAGTTCTATGCCAATGCATGGATCACTAGGAACCATGATCAAAGTATGAACCCGAATCCAAAGAATTATCTCACAATGGTTCAGGGGAAATACTTAGATTTTAGTCCGGAAAATGTGAGGTTGGCGTTTCACTTGCCCATGATGCAAGGAGATGAACGCCCCTACACTAGAAGGGTCAACTTTGATCAAAGGTTGGACCAAGCCCTTATGGACACATGTGTGGAAGGAGCTCAATGGAAGAGAGACTCCAAAGGCAAGCCAGTCCAACTAAGAAGACTGGACCTCAAGCCTGTGGCTAGAGGATGGTTGGAGTTCATTCAACGCTCCATCATTCCTACTAGCAACCGATCTGAAGTTACTGTGGATCGGGCCATCATGATTCATAGCATCATGATTGGAGAGGAAGTAGAAGTTCATGAGGTCATTTCCAATGAAATCTACAAAATAGCCGACAAGCCCTCACCCATGGCAAGGCTAGCTTTTCCTCACCTTATTTGCCATCTATGTTACTCAGCTGGAGTTATCATAGAAGGAGACATCTTCATTGAAGAGGATAAGCCCATCACCAAGAAGAGGATGGAGCAAGCAAGAGAGACCCCTCACGGTTCTCAAGAGATGCATGAGGAAGCTCATCATCAAGAAATCCCTGAGATACCTCAAGGGATGCACTTTCCTCCCAACAACTATTGGGAACAACTCAACACTTCCTTAGAAGATTTGAGCCACAATGTTGAACAATTAAGGGTGGAACATCATGAGCACTCCATCATTCTCCAAGAGATAAGAGAAGATCAAAGAGCAATGAGGGAGGAGCAACAAAGGCAAGGAAGGGACATAGAAGAGCTTAAGAACATCATTGGTCCTTCAAGAAGAAGACGCCACTAAGGTGGATTCATTCCTTGTTCTTTATTTCTTTCTGTTTTTGGTTTTTAATGTTGTGTTTATCTATGTTTTGTGTCTTTATTTTATGATCATTAGTATGTAGTAACCATGCCTTAAAGCTATGAATAAAATCCATTAATCTTTCACCTCTCTTAAATGAAAAAAGTTTTAATTCAAAAGAACAAGAAGTACATGAATTTCGAATTTATCCTTGAATTTAGTTTAAATTATATTGATGTGGTGACAATACTTTTGTTTTCTGAATGAATGCTTGAACAGTGCATATGTCTTTTGATCTTGTTGTTTATGAATGTTAAAATTGTTGGCTCTTGAAAGAATGATGAACAAAGAGAAATGTTATTGATAATCTGAAAAATCATGAAATTGATTTTTGAAGCAAGAAAAAGCAGTGAAAAAGAAGAAGCTTGCGAAAAAAAATGGCAAAAAAAAGAAGAAGAAGAAGAAGAAAAAGCAAGCAGAAAAAGCCAATAGCCCTTAAAACCAAAAGGCAAGGGTAAAAAGGATCCAAGGCTTTGAGCATCAATGGATAGGAGGGCCCAAGGAAATAAAATCCAGGCCTAAACGGCTAAATCAAGCTGTCCCTAACCATGTGCTTGTGTCATGAAGGTCCAAGTAAAAAGCTTGAGACTGAGTGGTTAAAGTCGTGATCCAAAGCAAAAAGAGTGTGCTTAAGAGCTCTGGACACCTCTAACTGGGGACTTTAGCAAAGCTAAGTCACAATCTGAAAAGGTTCACCCAGTTATGTGTCTGTGGCATTTATGTATCCGGTGGTAATACTGGAAAACAAAGTGCTTAGGGCCACGGCCAAGACTCATAAGTAGCTGTGTTCAAGAATCAACATGCTTAACTAGGAAAGTCAATAACACTATCCGAAATTCTAAGTTCCTAGAGAAGCCAATCATTCAGAACTTCAAAGGAAAAAGTGAGATGCCAAAACTGTTCAGAAGCAAAAAGCTACAAGTCCCGCTCATCTAATTATAATTAATATTCATTGATATTTTGGAATTTATAGTATATTCTCTTCTTTTTATCCTATTTGATTTTCAGTTGCTTGGGGACAAGCAACAATTTAAGTTTGGTGTTGTGATGAGCGAATAATTTATACGCTTTTTGGCATTGTTTTTAGGTAGTTTTTAGTAAGTTCAAGCTACTTTTAGGGATGTTTTCATTAGTTTTTATGTTAAATTCACATTTCTGGACTTTACTATGAGTTTGTGTATTTTTCTGTGATTTTAGGTAATTTCTGGCTGAAATTGAGGGACTTGAGCAAAACTCTGAAAAAGGCTGACAAAAGGACTGCTGATGCTGTTGGAATTTGACCTCCCTGTACTCGAAATGGATTTTCTGGAGCTACAGAACCCCAAATGGCACTCTCTCAACGGCGTTGGAAAGTAGACATCCAGAGCTTTCCAGAAATATATAATAGTCCATACTTTATTCGGGAATTGACGACGTAACTTGGCGTTGAACGCCAAGTACATGCTGCTGTCTAGAGTTAAACGCCAGAAACACGTCATGATCTGGAGTTGAACGCCCAAAACACGTTATAACTTGGAGTTCAACTCCAAGAAAAGCCTCAGCTCGTGGATAGATCAAGCTCAGCCCAAGCATACACCAAGTGGGCTTCGGAAGTGGATTTATGCATCAATTACTTACTCATGTAAACCCTAGTAGCTAGTCTAGTATAAATAGGATAAGTTACTATTGTATTAGACATCTTTGGTCTCAATTTTGTTTTATTCTTCATCTTAAGAAGCTATTGATCACGTTTTGGGGGCTGGCCATTCGGCCATGCCTGAACCTTTCACTTATGCCTGAAATTCCCACTATTCATTTACATAAGTATTTCTATCCCTTTTATTTTCTTTTTTATTATTAATTTCGAAACCCATAAACATTTAATCTGCCTAACTGAGATTTACAAGGTGACCATAGCTTGCTTCATACCAACAATCTCTGTGGGATCGACCCTTACTCACGTAAGGTATTACTTGGATGACCCAGTACACTTGCTGGTTAAGTTGAACGAAGTTGTGAACCATGGTATTGGCATCATGTTTTTGGCGCCATTACCAGGGAATGAAAAGCAATGAATTTTGCAAAATGGAATAACACATGAATAACAATTTCGTCCACCAGTCACACAGAGCTTTTTCAAAGATCATGGTGCCTATGGTGCAGGGTATTATGAATTTGCCAGGATCTTGTCTCTTTTGAGGTAAAGTTTGCTGAACTCATGTATCTAGTTCACTAATGAGCAAGGGAGGTTCACCTTCCCAAGTCTCATTACCAAATAACTTGGCATTCAGCTTAATGATAGCTCCTAGATATTGAGCAACTTGCTCTCCAGTTACATCTTCATCCTCTTCAGAGGAAGAATAGTCTTCAGAGCTCATGAATGGCAGAAGGAGGTTTAATGGAATCTCTATGGTCTCTATATGAGCCTCAGATTCCTTTGGGTCCTCAATAGGGAACTCCTTCTTGCTTGAGAGACGTCTCATGAGGTATTCCTCCTTGGAATTCACGTCCTCTCCTTCCTCTCTAGGTTCGGCCATATTGATTATATCAATGGCCTTGCACTCTCTTTTTGGATTTTCTTCAATATTGCTTGGGAGAGTACTAGGAGGAGTTTCAGTGACTTTCTTACTCAGCTGGCCCACTTGTGCCTCCAAATTTCTGATGGAGGATCTTATTTCACTCATGAAACTTAAAGTGGCCTTAGACAAATTAGAGACTATGTTTGCTAAGTTAGAGGTGCTCTGCTCAGAATTCTCTGTCTGTTGCTGAGTAGATGATGGAAAAGGCTTGCTTTTGCTAAACCTGTTTCTTCCCCCATTATTAAAGCCTTGTTGAGGCTTTTGTTGATCCTTCCATGAGAAATTTGGATGATTTCTCCATGAGGAGTTATAGGTGTTGCCAAAGGCTTCTCCCATGTAATTTGCCTCTGCCATTGCAGGGTTTTCAGGATCATAAGCTTCTTCTTCAGAAGTTGCCTCTTTAATGCTGTTGGATGCATTTTGCCATCCATTCAGACTTTGAGAAATCATGTTGACTTGCTGAGTCAACATTTTGTTCTGAGCCAAGATGGCATTCAGAGCATCAATTTCAAGAACTCCCTTCCTCTGAGGCGTCCAATTATTCACGGAATTCCTCTCAGAAGTGTACATGAATTGGTTATTTGCAACCATTTCAATAAGTTCTTGAGCTTCTACAGGCGTTTTCTTTAGGTGAATGGATCCACCTGCAGAGTGGTCCAGTGACATCTTAGAGAATTCAGACAGACCATAATAGAATATATCTATCATGGTCCATTCTGAAAACATGTCAGAAGGACACTTTTTGGTCATCTGCTTATATCTTTCCCAAGCTTCACAGAGGGATTCACCATCTTTTTGCTTGAAGGTCTGAACATCCACTCTAAGCTTGCTCAGCTTTTGAGGAGGAAAGAACTTAACCAAGAAGGCCGTGACCAGCTTATCCCAAGAGTCCAGGCTATCCTTAGGTTGTGAGTCCAACCATATTCTAGCTCTGTCTCTTACAGCAAAAGGGAAAAGCATGAGCCTGTAGACTTCAGGATCTAATCCATTAGTCTTAACAGTCTCACAGATCTGCAAGAACTCAGTTAAAAACTGGTAGGGATCTTCTGATGGAAGTCCATGAAACTTGCAGTTTTGTTGCATTAGAGCAACTAGTTGAGGTTTCAGCTCAAAATTGTTTGCTCCAATGGCAGGAATTGAGATGCTTCTTCCATCAAACTTGAAAGTAGGTGTAGTATAATTACCAAGTATCCTCCTTGCATTATTGTTGTTGGGTTCGGCTGCCATATCCTTTTCTTGTTCGAAAATTTCAGTAAGGTTGTATCTGGATTGTTGTCATTTAGCTTCTCTTAGTTTCCTCTTCAGAGTCCTTTCAGGTTCAGGAACAGCTTCAACAAGAATGCCTTTTTCCTTATTCCTGCTCATATGATAAAGAAGAGAACAGAAGAGGAAGAGGAATCCTCTATGTCACAGTATAGAGATTCCTTTATGTTAGTAGAAGAAGAAAGGGAATAAGAGTGAAGAAGAATGAATACTCCAAACACAAGGGTGAGGATAGGGGCAGAGATTTGAGATGAAGAAAAGTGTTTGTAAATGAATAAATAAATAGAATAAGATGAGAGACAGAAGTTTTCGAAAATAATTTTGAAAAGGAGTTAATGATTTTCAAAAATTAAGATAAGAAATAAAATTAAAATTAAAATTTAAACATTAATTAATTAAAAGAATTTTTGAAAAAGAGGGAGGTGTTTTCGAAAATTAGAGAGAAAAGTTGTTAGTGGTTTGAAAAGATAAGAAATAAACAAAAAGTCAAATAGTTAGTTGAAAAAGATTTGAAAGTCAATTTGAAAAGATAAGAAGATAAGAAGTTAGAAAAGATATTTTAAAATCAATTTTTTAAAAAATAAATTTTAAAAAAGATATGATATAAAAGATAAGATAAAAAGATATGATTAAAATTAAATTGATTACTTTACTAACAAGAAACTAAAAGATAAGATTCTAGAATTTAAAGATTGAACATTTCTTAACAAGAAAGTAACAAACTTCAAATTTTGAATCAATCATATTAATTGTTACATAATTTTTGAAAATAAGATAAAACTAAGAAAAAGATTTTTGAAAATATTTAAAGGATTTTCGTAAATTAATAAGAAAAATGAAAAAGATTTAATTTTTGAAAAAATTTTAAAAAGATAAGATTTTTAAAATTTGAAAATTTGACTTGACTTACAAGAAACAACTAATTTTAAAAAAATTTGACTAAGTCAACTCAAATTTTCGAAATTTTGAGAGAATTAAGGAAAATATATTTTTTTGATTTTTGAATTTTTAATAATGAGAGAGAAAAACATAAAAAATAACTCACAACATGAAAATTATAAATCAAAACACATGATGCATGCAAGAACACTATGAATGTCAAGATGAACACCAAGAACACTTTGAAGATCATGATGAACATCAAGAACATATTTTTGAAAAATTTTGATGCAAAGAAAACATGCAAAACACCAAATTTAGAAATCTTTAATGTTTAGACACTATGAATGCAAAAATGCACATGAAAAACAACAAAAGACACAAAATAAGAAAACATCAAGATCAAACAAGAAGACTTACCAAGAACAACTTGAAGATCATGAAGAACACTATGAATGCAAGAATTTTCAAAAAATGCATAAAGTTTTAGAAAAAGTGAAATTGACACCAAACTTAAAAATTGACTCAAGACTCAAACAAGAAACACAAAATATTTTTTATTTTTATGATTTTATTATTTTTTTATATTTTTCGAAAAACATATAGGAAAAAGGAAGTAATGAATTCAAAGTCCTCAATCAAAATTCCAGGAATCATAGCAGGTTAGTCTAAAGCTTAATGGCCAGCCAAGCTTCAGCATACCATTTTGAAACTCTAGAATTCATTCTTAAAAACTCTGAAGGAATTTTCGAAAACAAAGGGAAATTTTTGAAAAATATTTTTGAAAACTTTTTGAAAAGAAAATAAAAAAGAAAATTACCTAATCTGAGCAACAAGATGAACCGTCAATTATCCATACTCGAACAATCTCCGGCAACGGCGCCAAAAACTTGGTGGACGAAATTGTGATTCATACTTAAATTGTTGTTCGAAATTGATTCCCCGGTAATGGCCCCAAAAACTTGGTGCTCAATACCATGGTCTAAACATAATTTCACAACTTCACTCAACTAACCAGCAAGTGTAATGGGTCATCCAAGTAATAAACCTTACGTGAGTACGGGTCGATCCCACAGAGATTGTTGGTATGAAGCAAGCTTTGGTCATCTTGTAAATCTCAGTCAGGCGGATAATAAATGGCGATAGAGTTTTCGAATAATAATAGTAAATAAACAGAAAATAAAGATAGAAAAACTTATGTAGATCATTGGTGAGAATTTCAGATAAGTACATAGAGATGCTTGTTCCTGTTGAATCTCTACTTTCCTACTGCTTTCTTTCAATCCTTCTTATTCCTTTTGATGGCAAGCTGTATGTAGGGCATCACCGTTGTCAATGGCTACATCCCATCCTCTTAGTGAAAAAGGTCCAAATTCTCTGTCACGGCACGGCTAATCATCTGTCAGTTCTCGATCATGTCGGAATAGAATCCATTGATTCTTTTGCGTTTGTCATCACGCCCAACAATTGCGAGTTTAAAGCTCGTCACAGTTGATGAGCGGATAATTTATACGCTTTTTGGCATTGTTTTTAGTATGTTTTTAGTATATTTTAGTTAGTTTTTATTATATTTTTATTAGTTTTTAGTTAAAATTCACTTTTCTGGACTTTACTATGAGTTTGTGTGTTTTTTTGTGATTTCAGGTATTTTCTGGCTGAAATTGAGGGTCCTGAGCAAAAATCTGATTCAGAGGCTGAAAAGGACTGCAGATGCTGTTGGATTCTGACCTCCCTGCACTCGAAGTGGATTTTCTGGAGCTACAGAAGCCCAATTGGCGCACTCTCAACGGCGTTGGAAAGTAGACATCCTGGGCTTTCTAGCAATGTATAATAGTCCATACTTTGCCCGAGATTTGATGGCCCAAACCGGCATTGCAAATCAGCTTCAGAATTCCCAGCGTTTAACGCTGGAACTGGCATAAAAATTGGAGTTAAACGCCCAAACTGGCACAAAAGCTGGAGTTTAACTCCAAGAAGAGTCTCTACACGAAAATGCTTCAATGCTCAGCCCAAGCACACACCAAGTGGGCCCGAAAGTGGATTTTTCTATCATTTACTCATTTCTGTAAACCCTAGGTTACTAGTTCACTATTAATAAGATCTTTTGACATTGTATCTGGACCTCATGACACCTTACATGTTTCTCATTGTATCTTCTACAGCATGAGTCTCTAAACCCCATGGTTGGGGGTGAGGAGCTCTGCTGTGTCTTGATGGATTAATGCAATTACTACTATTTTTCATTCATTCACGCTTGCTTCTATTCTAAGATATCACTTGTTCCTAAACCTGATGAATATGATGATCCGTGACACTCATCATCGTTCTCACCTATGAACGTGTGCCTGACAACCACCTCCGTTCTACCTTAGATTGAGTAGATATCTCTTGGATTCCTTAACCAGAATCTTCGTGGTATAAGCTAGAAGTGATGGCGACATTCAAGAGAATCCGGAAGGTCTAAACCTTGTCTGTGGTATTCTGAGTAGGATTCAATGATTGAATGACTGTGACGAGCTTCAAACTCGCGATTGTGGGGCGTTAGTGACAGACGCAAAAGAATCACTGGATTCTATTCCGACATGATCGAGAACCGACAGCTGAATAGCCGTGCTGTGACAGGGTGCGTTGAATATTTTCACTGAGAGGATGGGAGGTAGCCATTGACAACGGTGAAACCCTACATACAGCTTGCCATGGAAGGAGCCTTGCGTGTTTGAAGAAGAAGACAGTAGGAAAGCAGAGGTTCAGAAGACAGAGCATCTCCAAAACCTCAACCTGTTCCCCATTACTGCAAAACAAGTACTTATTTCATGATCTTTTGCTTTTCACAATCAATCTTGATAATTTTTGATATCCTGACTAAGAGTTACAAGATAACCATAGCTTGCTTCAAGCCGACAATCTCCGTGGGATCGACCCTTACTCACGTAAGGTATTACTTGGATGACCCAGTGCACTTGCTGGTTAGTTGTGCGGGATTGCAAAAGTGTGATTGCAATTTCGTGCACTAAGTTTTTGGCGCCGTTGCCTGGGATTGTTCGAGTTTGGACAACTGACGGTTTATCTTGTTGCTTAGATTAGGACTGTTTTATTTTTGTTGGTTTAGAGTCTTTTATTTGAGTTTAGTTTTATATTTTAAGTTTGGTGTCTTTTGTGCTTTTATTCACTTAAAAATTTTTCAAAAAAGTGTTCTTGGTGTTCATCTTGACATTCAAAGTTTTCTTGTTTGTTCTCTTTGTTTTGATCTAAAATTTCTATGTTTAGTGTCGTTCTGTTGTTTTTCTCTTTCCTCATTAAAATTTAAAAATAAAAAAAATATCCTTTCCTTGTTTTACTCATAATTTTTGAAATTTTGCATTAAATTAGTCAAAAATTTTCAAAATCATATCTTTTCAATCATTTTTATTTGCAATCATATCTTCTCAATCATATCTTTTTCAAAATAATTCTCAATCATATCTTTTTAATTGCTAATTCCAAAATCTTTTTAATTAACTAATTTATTTAGTTTTCAATTTGCTTTGATCTTATTTTCTTTCAATTTTCGAAATTTTATTTATTTTCCATTTATTTTTTTTTTTTCTTTCGGTCACTTATCTCCCTTTCTCCATCATGGATCTAAGTGGAATTGAGCAGTCCAGAAGGACTCTGGGGTCATATGCTAACCCCATTACAGCTGCATATGGGAGTAGCATCTGTATACCTCCCATTAAAGCAAGCAGCTTTGAGCTAAATCCTCAACTCATTATCATGGTGCAGCAAAATTGCCAGTATTCCGGTCTTCCACAGGAAGAACCTACTGAGTTTCTGGCACAATTCTTACAAATTGCTGACACAGTACGTGATAAAGAGGTGGATCAGGATGTCTACAGATTATTACTGTTTGCATTTGCTGTAAAAGATCAAGCTAAGAGGTGGTTAAATAACCAACCTACAGCAAGCATAAAGACATGGAAACAGTTATCAGACAAATTCCTGAATCAATTTTATCCTCCAAAAAGGATGACACAGCTAAGGCTGGACATCCAAGGCTTCAAACAAGAGGGTAATGAATCCCTTTATAATGCCTGGGAGAGGTATAGAGGTATGCTAAGAAAATGCCCCTCTGAAATGTTTTCAGAGTGGGTACAGTTAGACATCTTCTACTATGGGCTTACAGAAAAAGCTCAGATGTCTCTAGACTACTCAGCTGGTGGATCTATACATATGAGGAAGACGATTGAGGAGGCTCAAGAGCTTATAGATACTGTTGCTAGAAATCAACATTTGTACTCTAGCAATGAGTCCTCTACACAAGAAGAAGTTATGGCATTAGCCACTAATCCTAATCCTCAAGAACAGATGGTTGAGCTTAATCAACAATTACACCTGATGACAAAACAGTTAGCAGAATTTAAAGAGATGCTCCAAGAGACTAAAATTGCTAACAAGAACATAGAATCACAGTTGAATCAGGCAAAACAGCAGCTATCTAAACAGATAACAGAAGAATGCCAAGCAGTTCAACTGAGGAGTGGGAAGACATTGAATAACACTGCTCAAAGTAGCAAAAAGTCAATAAAGGAACAACTGACAGAGGATAGCCAAACCACTATCCAAAATCCCTCTGAGGACAGTAAGAGCCCAGAGAGGAATACTATTGGCGTTCAAACGCCAGAAAAGGGGGGAAAGCTGGCGTTAAACGCCCATTCCCTGCCCAGTTCTGGCGTTCAAACGCCAGAAAAGGGGAAATTGGCGTTAAATGCCCATTTTCCACCCAATCCTGGCGTTCAAACGCCAAAGGGGAACTAGACACCTGAGAGTGCTGATAGTAACCCCTCTAAAAAGGCTTCTCCAACCACTTCTGTAAGGAATAAACCTACAGCAACCAAGGTTGAAGAATATAAAGCCAAGATGCCTTATCCTCAGAAACTCCGCCAAGCGGAACAGGATAAGCAATTTGCCCGCTTTGCAGACTATCTAAGGACTCTTGAAATAAAGATTCCGTTTGCAGAGGCACTTGAGCAAATACCTTCTTATGCTAAATTCATGAAGGAAATCTTAAGCCATAAGAAGGATTGGAGAGAAACTGAAAAAGTATTTCTCACTGAAGAATGCAGTGCAGTCATTCTGAAAAGCTTACCAGAAAAGCTTCAAGATCCAGGAAGCTTTATGATACCATGCACATTAGAAGGTGCTTGCACCAAGACAGCCCTGTGTGACCTTGGAGCAAGCATCAATCTAATACTTGCATCCACTATCAGAAAGCTTGCGTTGACTGAAGAAGTCAAACCAACCCGAATATGCCTCCAACTTGCTGATGGCTCCATTAAATATCCATCAGGCATAATTGAGGACATGATTGTCAAGGTTAGGCCATTTGCCTTTCCAACTGACTTTGTAGTGCTCGAAATGGAGGAGCACAAGAGTGCAACTCTCATTCTAGGAAGACCTTTCCTAGCAACTGGACGAACTCTCATTGATGTACAAAAAGGGGAAGTAACCCTGAGAGTCAATGAGGATGAGTTCAAGTTGAATGTTGTCAAAGCTATGCAGCATCCAGACACATCAAATGACTGTATGAGCGCTGATATTATTGACTCTTTGGTGGAGGAGGTCAATATGACTGAAAGTCTTGAATCAGAGCTAGAGGACATCTTTAAAGATGTTCAGCCTGATCTGGAGGAACTAAAGGAAATAAAAGAAATTCTGAAAATTCCTCAAGAAGAAGATAAACCTCCTAAACCCGAGCTCAAGCCACTACCACCATCCCTGAAATATGCATTTCTGGGAGAAGGTGACACTTTTCCAGTGATCATAAGCTCTGCTTTAAATCCACAGGAAGAGGAAGCACTAATTCAAGTGCTAAGGACACACAAGACAGCTCTTGGGTGGTCCATAAGTGATCTTAAGGGCATTAGCCCAGCAAGATGCATGCACAAGATCCTATTGGAGGATGATGCTAAGCCAGTGGTTCAACCACAAAGGCGGCTAAATCCAGCCATGAAGGAGGTGGTGCAGAAAGAGGTCACTAAGTTACTAGAGGCTGGGATTATTTATCCTATTTCTGATAGCCCCTGGGTGAGCCCTGTCCACGTTGTCCCTAAGAAGGGAGGCATGACAGTGGTTCATAATGAAAAGAATGAACTAGTTCCTACAAGAACAGTTACAGGGTGGCGCATGTGTATTGACTACAGAAGGCTCAATACAGTCACCAGAAAGGATCATTTTCCTTTACCATTCATAGACCAGATGCTAGAGAGACTAGCAGGTCATAAATACTACTGCTTTTTGGACGGCTACTCAGGTTACAACCAAATTGCAATAGATCCTCAGGACCAAGAGAAAACAGCATTTACATGTCCTTCTGGAGTATTTGCCTACAGAAGGATGCCTTTTGGTCTGTGCAATGCACCTGCAACCTTTCAGAGGTGCATGCTCTCTATCTTCTTAGATATAGTAGAGAAATTTCTGGAAGTCTTCATGGATGACTTTTCAGTATTTGGAGACTCATTCAGCTCCTGCCTTAACCATCTAGCACTTGTTCTGAAAAGATGCCAAGAGACCAACCTAGTTTTAAACTGGGAAAAATGTCACTTTATGGTGACTGAAGGAATTGTCCTTGGGCATAAAATTTCTAACAAGGGAATAGAGGTGGATCAAGCTAAAGTTGAAGTAATTGAAAAATTACCACCACCTACCAATGTTAAGGCAATCAGAAGCTTTCTGGGGCATGCAGGATTCTACAAAAGATTTATAAAGGATTTTTCAAAAATTGCCAAACCTCTGAGTAATCTGCTAGCTGCTGACACTCTATTTATCTTTGATAATGAGTGTCTGCAGGCGTTTGAGACTCTGAAAGCTAAGCTGGTCACAGCACCAGTCATCTCTGTACCAGACTGGACATTACCATTTGAACTAATGTGTGATGCCAGTGACCATGCCATTGGTGCAGTATTGGGACAAAGGCATGGTAAGCTTCTGCACGTCATTTATTATGGCAGCCGTATTCTAAATGATGCACAGAAGAACTATACAACCACAGAAAAGGAGTTACTTGCAGTGGTTTATGCCATTGACAAGTTCAGATCTTATTTAGTAGGATCAAAAGTGATTGTGTACACTGACCATGCTGCTCTTAAATATCTACTCACAAAGCAGGATTCAAAACCCAGGCTCATAAGATGGGTGTTGCTTCTGCAAGAGTTTGATATAGAAATAAGAGACAGAAAAGGGACAGAGAATCAAGTAGCTGATCACCTGTCCCGGATAGAACCAGTAGCAGGAGCATCCCTCCCTCCTATTGAGATCTCTGAAACCTTTCCGGATGAGCAATTATTTGCTATTCAGGAAGGTCCGTGGCTTGCAGACAGTGCAGACTATAAGACTCAAGGTTCTCCTTCTGTAACCATGGAAAGGAAGCATGAAGAGCTTATCTCAAAACAGAGTCAAACAGAGCCCCCACAGTCAAACTCTAAGTTTGGTGTTGGGAGGCCACAACCAACTTCTAAGTTTGGTGTTGAACCCCCACATTCAAACTCTAAGTTTGGTGTTGGGAGGTTCCAACATGGCTCTGAGTATCTGTGAGGCTCCATGAGAGCCCACTGTCAAGCTACTGACATTAAAGAAGCGCTTGTTGGGAGGCAACCCAATGTTATATTTATTATTTTCCCTTGTTATTTTATGTTTTCTATAGGTTGATGATCATGGAAAGTCACAAAATCAATTGAAAAAGCAGAAACAGAATGAAAAATAGAAAGAAAAACAGCACACCCTGGAGGAAAACTTGCTGGCGTTTAAACGCCAGTAAGGGCAGCAAATGGGCGTTTAACGCCCAGTTTGGTGCCCCTTTCTGGCGTTACCATTCTGGGCGTTTAACGCCAGAAAGGGGCACCAAACTGGTGTTAAACGCCAGGAATGGGCACCAAGCTGGCGTTAAACGCCAGAAATGGGCACCAGCCCGGCGTTTAACGCCAGGATTGGCAGAAGGAGCATTTTTGCTCGCCACTTGGTGCAGGGATGAATTATCCTTGACACCTCAGGATCTGTGGACCCCACAGGATCCCCACCTATCCCACCACTCTCTCTCTCTTCGTTCTCCTTTTGCTCGAGGACGAGCAAACCTTCTAAGTTTGGTGTGGTAAAAGCGTTGCTTTTTGTTTCTCCATAACCATTTATGGCACCTAAGGCCAGAAAAACCTCTAGAAAGAGGAAAGGGAAGGCAAAAGCTTCCACCTCCGAGCCATGGGAGATGGAGAGATTCATCTCAAGGAATGCACTTTCCTCCACAAAACTATGGGGAGCAAATTAACACCTGCCTAGGAGAATTGAGTTCCAACATGGGACAACTAAGGGTGGAGCATCAAGAACATTCCATCCTCCTCCATGAAATTAAAGAAGATTATAGAATCATGAGAGAGGAGCAACAAAGGCAAGGAAGAGACATTGAGGAGCTCAAGCACTCCATAAGATATTCAAGAGGAAGAACAAACCGCCATCACTAAGGTGGACCCGTTCTTTAATCTCCTTGTTCTTTATTTTCTATTTTTCGAAATTTTATGCTTATGTTTATCTATGTTTGTGTCTTATTACATGATCATTAGTATCTTAGTGTCTATGCCTTAAAGCTATGAATGTCCTGTGAATCCATCACCTCTCTTAAATGAAAAATGCTTTAATCACAAAAGAACAAGAAGTACAGGATTTCGAATTCATCTTTGAAACTAGTTGAATTAGTTTGATGTGGTGACAATACTTTTTGTTTTCTGAATGAATGCTTGAACAGTGCATATGTCTTTTGAATTTGTTGTTTTAAGAATGTTAAAATTGTTGGCTCTTGAAAGAATGATGGAAAAGGAGAACTGTTATTGAGGATCTGAAAAATCATCAAATTGATTCTTGAAGCAAGAAAAAGCAGTGAATCAAAAAAAAAGAAAGAAAACAAAGAGAAAAAGAAAAAGAAAGAAATAAAGTTGTGATCCAAGGCAAAAAGAGTGTGCTTAAGAACCCTGGACACCTCTAATTGGGGACTCTAGCAAAGCTGAGTCACAATCTGAAAAGGTTCACCCAATTATGTGTCTGTGGCATATATGTATCCGGTGGTAATACTGGAAGACAGAGTGCTTTGGACCACAGCCAAGACTCAGAAAATAGCTATGTTCAAGAATCATCATACTTAACTAGGAGAATCAATAACACTATCTGAGTTCTGAGTTCCTATGGATGCCAATCATTCTAAACCTCAAAGGATAAAGTGAGATGCCAAAACTGTTCAGAAGCAAAAAGCTACTAGTCCCGCTCATCTAATTGGAGCTAAGTTTCTTTGATATTTTGGAGTCTATAGTATATTCTCTTCTTTTTATTCTATTTTGATTTTCAGTTGCTTGGGGACAAGCAACAATTTAAGTTTCGTGTTGTGATGAGCGGATAATTTATACGCTTTTTGGCATTGTTTTTAGTATGTTTTTAGTATATTTTAGTTAGTTTTTATTATATTTTTATTAGTTTTTAGTTAAAATTCACTTTTCTGGACTTTACTATGAGTTTGTGTGTTTTTCTGTGATTTCAGGTATTTTCTGGCTGAAATTGAGGGTCCTGAGCAAAAATCTTATTCAGAGGCTGAAAAGGACTGCAGATGCTGTTGGATTCTTACCTCCCTGCACTCGAAGTGGATTTTCTGGAGCTACAGAAGCCCAATTGGCGCGCTCTCAACGGCTTTGGAAAGTAGACATCCTGGGCTTTCTAGCAATGTATAATAGTCCATACTTTGCCCGAGATTTGATGGCCCAAACCGGCGTTGCAAATCAGCTTCAGAATTCCCAGCGTTTAACGCCGGAACTGGCATAAAAATTGGAGTTAAACGCCCAAACTGGCACAAAAGCTGGCGTTTAACTCCAAGAAAAGTCTCTACACGAAAATGCTTCAATGCTCAGCCCAAGCACACACCAAGTGGGCCTGGAAGTGGATTTTTCTGTCATTTACTCATTTCTGTAAACCCTAGGTTACTAGTTCACTATTAATAGGATCTTTTGACATTGTATCTGGACCTTATGACACTTTACACGTTTCTCATTGTATCTTCTACAGCATGAGTCTCTAAACCCCATGGTTGGAGGTGAGGAGCTCTGCTGTGTCTTGATGGATTAATGCAATTACTACTGTTTTTCATTCAATCACGCTTGCTTCTATTCTAAGATATCACTTGTTCCTAAACCTGATGAATATGATGATCCGTGACACTCATCATCGTTCTCACCTATGAACGTGTGCCTGACAACCACCTCTGTTCTACCTTAGATTGAGTAGATATCTCTTGGATTCCTTAACCAGAATCTTCGTGGTATAAGCTAGAATTGATGGCGGCATTCAAGAGAATCCGGAAGGTCTAAACCTTGTCTGTGGTATTCTGAGTAGGATTCAATGATTGAATGACTGTGACGAGCTTCAAACTCGCGATTGTGGGGCGTTAGTGACAGACGCAAAAGAATCACTGGATTCTATTCCGACATGATCGAGAACCGACAGCTGAATAGCCGTGCCGTGACAGGGTGCGTTGAATATTTTCACTGAGAGGATGGGAGGTAGCCATTGACAACGGTGAAACCCTACATACAGCTTGCCATGGAAGGAGCCTTGCGTGTTTGAAGAAGAAGACAGTAGGAAAGCAGAGGTTCAGAAGACAGAGCATCTCCAAAACCTCAACCTGTTCCCCATTACTGCAAAACAAGTACTTATTTCATGATCTTTTGCTTTTCACAATCAATCCTGATAATTTTTGATATCCTGATTAAGAGTTACAAGATAACCATAGCTTGCTTCAAGCAGACAATCTCCGTGGGATCGACCCTTACTCACGTAAGGTATTACTTGGACGACCCAGTGCACTTGCTGGTTAGTTGTGCGGGATTGCAAAAGTGTGATTGCAATTTCGTGCACCAACAGTCATTCAATTCCAGAATCCTACTCGGATTACCATAGACAAGGTTTAGACTTTCCAGATTCTCATGAATGCCACCATCAATTCTAGCTTATACCACGAAGACTCTGATCTCACAGAATGGAAGGCTCGGTTGTCAGGCGAGGGCAACCATGCGTCGTGCATTAGGAATCCAAGAGATACACACTCTAGCTTTTGCTTGTAGAACGGAAGTGGTTGTCAGGCATACGTTCATAGGGACGGATGATGATGAGTGTCACAGATCATCACATCCATCAGGTTGAAGTACGAGTAGTATCTTAGAACAGAAATAAGATTGAATTTGAATAAAAGATGGTAGTAATTGCATTAAAACTCAAGGTACAGCAGAGCTCCACACCCTTAATCTATGGTATGTAGAAACTCCACCGTTGAAAATACATAAGTGATAAAGGTTCAGGCATGGCCGAATGGCCAGCACCCAAAACGTGATCAATAGTCTCCTCAGATGAATAATGGAATAAAACCGAGACCAAAGATGTAACGTGGTCAAAAGACACCGAATACAATAGTCAAATGTCCTATTTATACTAGACTAGCTACTAGGGTTTACAGAAGTAAGTAATTAATGCGGAAATCCACTTCCAGGGCCCACTTAGTGTGTGCTTGGGCTGAGCTTGAGTTTTACACGTGCAGAGGCTTCTTTTGGAGTTGAACGCCAAGTTGTAACGTATTTTTGACATTCAACTCTAGTTCGTGACGTCTTTCTGGCGTTTGACTCCAGAATGCAACATGGAACTGGCGTTGAGCACCAGTTTACATCATCTAATCACGAATAAAGTATGAACTATTATATATTGCTGGAAAGCTCTGAATGTCTACTTTCCAACGCCATTGAGAGCGCCCCATTTGAAGTTTTTTAGCTCCATAAAATTCATTTCGAGTGCAGGAAGGTCAGAATCTAACAGCATCAGTAGTCCTTTGTCAGCCTTTTATCAGAGTTTTGCTCAGGTCCCTGAATTTCAGCCAGAAAATACCTAAAATCACCGAAAAACACACAAACTCATAGTAAATTCCAGAAATGTGAATTTAGCATAAAAACTAATGAAAACATCCTAAAAGTAACTATATCCTACTAAAAACTATCTAAAAACAATGCCAAAAAGCGTATAAATTATCCGCTCATCATTACTCAATTTAGAAATTTAAATTAATTCTTTGGATTTTGATTCCATTGTATTGTTTGCTTGTTTTATCCCTAATTCTCTATTTTTATTGAATAAAAATTGTTTGCTTATTTTGCCAAATCAATAGAAAATCGTGGTATAGATAAAAGTAGCTAGCATTTAGCATAGTTGCATGCATGTAGGTAGTTTCATTCTATAAGTTGCCTACCCTTGTATCCTTCTCCTTTGATTGTGATTAGCATGAGGTCATGCCATTGTTTAAGTGTGGAGGAATTGATGAGTCCATATTTGATGGTAAATTTTAGCCTAAATCGAGTTGATTTCATCATATAAACTAACATTTATTCACATGAATAGCATACTTTTGTGATTTCTCTCTAAATTATGCCTAAATGTAAAAACATGTTTTTTTGTGCCTTATTTGATCAATTTAATTCTACTTTTATTCTATTCGATGCCTTGATATATTTTGTTGAGTCATTTCATGTTAAATAGGCAGGAACGACTTGGAAAAAAGAGGAAGGAAAGCATGCAAATGGTAGAATACATGGAGAAACAAAGGAGAAGAGCACACCAATGTGTGCATATGCATAAGATGAGATTCGGCCAGTGTGCGTACGCACACAACCCTGTGCGTACACACAAGTCCCGTGTAACACCCTACCACACAAAGCCTTATGCTCAAGTCATAAGACAGAGGTGGTGAGGTATTGCGACCTCTAAAAGTAAAATTATACATAATATAGTGAAGAAAAGATTTATAACTAGGAGCCTTTGAAGGAAAGTTTACAAACAAAAACGTTAAACAGAAAAGCGCAACACTCCTGAATCGATAACGTAAACGAAGCAAGGTAAAAGATAAGCTAACACGAATATATACAAAAGAGTGCCAAAATACAGATAACAAATCTCAAAACTCGGTTCGCAAAGATAACTGGCCCAAGCATATAAGTATACATACATATATGTAAAAACCTAAAAGAAACCAAAAATACAGAGTTACAGAACCTGTTTCTCCAAAATAACCTCTAAGAGGAGTTTATATAGCATACACATAAGCAGTAGAGATAATAAATATCTATATAAATACATATAACCAAAATAAAGCCCCAAAAGATAAGGATCTTCGTTAATCAGAAGCTTCCAGCATGCCTCAGCGAGGTACCTCACATCCTGCATCTAAAAACCACAAAATACGTATGGGGTAAGAACCAAAGGTTCTCATCATGGTAACAGTGCCCACATATCTAACATATAATGTCTTAGGAAAGCCAAAGGCAATCCTAGAACATCTGACATATAATTAAAGCTTATAAACATAACTAAACCATGAAAATGAAATAGGCAACTAGCTAAGGGTCTTCAGACTATCTAACACTCCCCAATCCAACTCCTTCGAACCTCCCAACTGCCATTGAAAATAATTGTTACAAACACATTTATTACATACAAGAAAATCACAGGTAGAAAGCATATACAGCAGATAATCAAGTAGCAAGTAGTTATGCAATCAATTAGGCATTCCAAAGAAAACACACCAAACAAATATATAGATGCATATGATGCATGCTTGTCCTGTTGGCTGATGAGTCTCATCTGTCAGTTATAAAGCCAACACGACAAGTCTTGGTAGCTAACCATTGGAATGTCCCTCTGTTGTGCATCTCCAACTCGAGTAATTCTCAAACATAAACATATAACACCTACACTTATGTTTATCCACGGGGGCGAGCTCATCCGAAACTTTCACAGTGTTTGGCCACACTTATGATAAAGGGTCAGCAGAGTATCGAGTCTCAATTTGGAGCACGTGATGGCTAGCCACTACTTTCACCCAGGAAAACTCGTATATCAGATAATTGGAATTGCAACAATCACATTATCAAATCAATAATCATACATATTCATTCTCAGCCATAATTCCATATTAATATAGCCATCCGGCTCATAACATAATCCACAACCAACCATAATTCATTATTAATATACAGCCATTGGTGCACAAATCCCCACACTTTGTACAACTGAACCAGCAAGTACACTGGATTGTCCAAGTAATACATGAGCGAGTCAAGGTCAATCCCACGAGGATTGTTGTTTGAAGAAAGCTATGGTTATCTTGCAGGTCTTAGTCAGGCAGATAGAAGAGTTGTTGGGTTTATAAGATCTGAACTAGGTTGATATGTTTATAATGATAATCTTAAATCTTAGATGGTTAAGGCTTGGAGTTACTTTGTCCTTCTGGATTAATACTAGTCTTACTGTCTTCTTCAATTGTGAATGATTTCTTCTATGGCAGGCTGCATGTGATTGACGCTGGTTTGAAAGCCGCCAATATTCCTCCAAATCTGAACCCTAGAATTAGTGTGGATCCATTCTGATTGAGGATGAAGCTCTTACATTCTACTCTCCTTAATGATCCTACACAAAACGCAACAGAGAAGGTCAAATCTTCCGGATCAGAGAATGTTGCGCCTTGGGTTCTAGCCTCTACCACAAAGACCCTAATCTCCCCATACCTCAGCTGAACTGGTGTCTCGAGAAGTCCCCAACAAAGTCATGGATTAGCCGTCTAAGAGATGTATAGTTAAGCTAGCGGTTCAATGCTTTCCACTGAAGTATTCATATGAACCTAAGAAGAACACGGGTGGTTGTCAGGCATATGGTCTTAGTATGAAGAATGAAGATGATTGTCACGGGTCATCCCATTCATCATGTTGAAGAACGAAAATACATCTTAGAATTAAATCAAACACAGATTGAAGAGAAACAGTAATACTTTTATTAATTCATAGAACTCAACAGGGCTCTTCCCCTCAACCTAGGAGGTTTAAAAACTCATACTGATAGGAAAATATAGTGATGGAATTCGAAAATATGGTGTAAAAGTCTTCTATGATTATGTAAACTATCCCTTGACATGTGGGAATTCGCACAACACAAATCCCTTCGGCAAGTGTACCGAATCGTCAAGTGATAACTCACTTTTGAGTGAGATCGATACCACAGGGATTGATGGATTAAGCAACTCTAGTTGGGTGATTTATCTAGTCAAGCTAATAGTTGCTAATTTCGGTGAAATTGAATTAACAGAATGTAAATTGCTGGAAATTAAAGTGCTGAATGTAAATTACAAAATGTAAATGACAGAAACTTAAATGGCAAGAAACTAAAGAACTGAAACTTAAATGGAAAGAAAGTAAAAGAGCTGAAATTTAAATAACAAGAAAGTAAGGGCAAGAATGTAAATGGTGATGAAAAGTAAATTGCATGAAATGTAAATGGGCTTTGGGTGCTGTGAATCAAAGAAAGCAGAAATTCAAAGCAATTAAAGTGAAGAATAACAATGGGAGAGATTCATTAGGGATTGGAGATATCATAATCCATCATGAATCAATGGGTTTCAACTTCATTCTCAATCATATGAAGTAGATCGATGGCAGATTGTAATTAATTGAGTCCCAATTCATTGGCAACCCAATTTCTCTTAACATAATCAATTTGCCGATTCTTTGATCTAATTGTCATGAGAAGAGGTCAAGTGCTATTCTCTTATCCATGAGCCACACAAGTTCTCAAGATCTCAAGTCAAACCCAAAATTTATTGATCAAGAGAGTTGTGAGAGAAAGAGCTTCAAACTAATTTCTATGATTCCCCTTCTGAGGCTCACATAAAAATTTAATGGATCTAAACCCCCTTCCGAAGTGAATAGATCAGTTAAACACGAAAGTTATCTCTTAGCTTCAAAAAGCAGATTGAGAAGAAGAAGAATTTCATTCATTCATTTGAATTACAATAGAGCTCCTCCCCCTAATGATGTGGGGTTTAGTTCATCATTGCTCAAAAAATTCAAAGAGAGAAGAAAAGTACATGAAAGTAAACTAAGTACAAAAATAAGAAAATGATTCAGAGTTTCCCAATTAGGGTCCCCCTGCTTCCTAGCCTACTTTTGAGTTCAAAAATTTTCCTATATATACACTCCTCAAAGAAGTCTTCAAGTACTTGGATGTGGGCTTTTGGCCTTAGTTGAAATAAGTTAGGAGTGGCTCTTTCTGAAGTTAGCCCTGGTGTTAACTCACTAACATTCTCATACTTGCATGAGGCACCTTGGAAATGACGTTGGCACTGGCATTAACATCCCTGCTAACGCTACAACTCTCCTTCTAAACTGGTGTTAACACCACCGTTTGTGCACTAATGGTGGCACTAACGTTGCTTCCAAAGTCTACTAGGGCGTTGCCACTGGCGTTAGCACACTAACGGGGCAATCAACGTTCCTCTTGTTGCGTGTACGCATGATGCCTCATGCGTGTGCAGACTAGCAATTTTTCCCTTTGTGCATACGTACAATGCTCCGTGCGTACGCACACTAGCAAATTTTCCAGCTCCAACTTATGAATTTGTTGAAGACGTTAGTGTGCTAACTTGGGGTAACGTTAGCACACTAATGTAGGCACCTCGTTTTGGTTGTAATGTTAGTGAGCCAACTTAGGCCACAAACGTTGCTTTCTTCTTCCTTCAATCACGTTAGTGAGCCAACTTTGGCCACTAACGTTGCCTTTCATTCTTGATGCAACATTAGTACTGGCATTAGTGGGCTAACTTGGCCACTAACACCAACTCTCCTTTCTTGAGAACGTTAACCATAGCGTTAGTGGGCTAACTTTGGCCACTAACGTTATAGCCTCTACTTCCTCTCTACCTATCCTTTGCTTCTCCTTACCTATCTTCAATTTTGCCATCATTCATTACATCAAGTAATTCTTGCATCAATCTCATGAAAATATTTGTAATTAACAATGTTTGATTGAATCAAGACATGCATATATTACTCATCCAAATGCTTGCGTATTGCCTAAGAAAATGTATGAAAACTAAGTAAAAACTAACGAAAATGACTTGTGAAACTAGCTAAAGATGCCTAGGCATCATCCCTTAAATACTAGTCTAATGACTAAGGATTACATAAGAAAGGATAAAACAGTCTTTTAGTGCTAAAATCTACTTCTATGGCCTAGTTGGTGAGTGTTTGGGCTGAGCTTTGATGAGATCCATGTGCTATGAGGCTTCTAGGGCATTGAACGTTGGCTGTAAGGTTCTCTTTGGACATTTGGACGCCGGTTTATTCTCCTTGGGCACTGGACACCTGAAAGGTGGCAGGAGGCTGGCGTTGAACGCCAATTTTGGGCCTTCTAATCTGAAGCAAAGTGATGGTTATTTTTGTGGAAAAACAAATTTCCAACACACAAATCTAACCGGCAAGTGCAACGGGTCGCATCAAGTTGTAATAACTCACAAGAGTGAGGTCGATCCCACAGGGATTGATGGATCAAGCAACTTTAGTGGGTGATTAGTTTAGTCAAGCTAACATTGAAGTGAAATTGGATAAAATGTAGCCAACAGAAAGTAAATTTGCAGGAATTATAAAGTGCAGAAAGTAAATTGCATTGAAACTTAAAGAGCAAGAAAGTAAAAGAGCTGAAACTTAAATTGCAAGAAAAGTAAATTGCATCAAATGTAAATGGGGCTGGGGTGCTAGAAATTAAAGAGAGCAATAGATCAAAACTCCGAAACTCTTGCAGAAAGCTTAACTTACAGGAATGTAAATTAGGATCATGAACAGAAATGTAAAATGAAGAACAAGTGCAGAAGAATTAAATTGCTTGAAAGTAAATTGAAAGCCAATGGAACAGTAAAAATAGAAGAGCAGCCAAAAACTCAACTCAATTGCAAAATAAAATTGAAGATCTCAGGGAATCAAAGAGACTAGAAAACAAGTCTAGATCTCAATTCCTTCCTTGATCAAAGTAGAAAGCAGATTGAAGAAGAAAGAAAGATGAAAGCCGTAGAGAAAAACTTAGATCCAAAACGCAATTCACTGAATTATGTAGAAAATCAACAAAGAGCAATCTTAGATCAAGAATGAAACAGAATTCCTTCAAATCTCAATCCAAGATTCAAGACAGAAATGAAAATTAAAGTAGAGAGCTCTCTACTACTAATGTTCCCTAGTGGAGCTAGCCTCTCTAATGGAGCCCTTCTTTCTGAAATGAGAGTGATGCCTTTATATAGGCTTTTTACAAAATGAAAATAAAATGAAATTGAAATTAAAAACAAATTCACAAAATGAAATTCCTAATCTAGCTTCTCTGTGTGCCTTTGAGTCATGTTGAGTGGGCTTTGCTTGCTTTGGATTTGAGGAGAAATGGGTTTGATTGGCCTTGATTCAATTTGGTGAGGGATTGAATTTAAATGAAATTTTGGTTGAACTTTTGGCCCATGATTGTTTGCTCCCAGGAGGCTGCTCTGCTCTTGTGGAGGGCAGAGCAGTGAAGCTTTGTGTGGGGATGCATGTTGCGTGCCAAGTGTGGGAGGGGCATCAGGGGATTGCCCTGCCCTTGTGGAGAGCGGGGCAGCAGTGTCTTGTGCATGCCTTGCCTCTGCCCATGCTGTGATGTGCACGCCCAAGCTCCCTTGTGTGCGCCAAGCATGCGTGCCATGCACCAAGGAATGTTGCTCTGCTCTCCTTGTGGGCAGCGCATTGGTGCTTCCAAGGGGAGGTCCCAAGTTCAAGCCTTGGTGAATGCATTTGGGGAAACAATTTTCCTTGAATTTTTATGAAAGAGCACGACATTGCCCTGCTCTCCAAGAGGGCAGAGTAGAATAATGAGCGCTACTTTGCTTTGGAGTGAGGCTCCAGCTTCGAACCTTGGTGGAAGCACTTTGGTTTATTTTCGCTTATTTTTGGCCCATAAAGATGCCTTTTACTCATGCCACAATTTTACGCCAAATATGGATTGCTATATATCGTTGGAAAGCTCTGAATGTCAGCTTTCCAACGCAACTGGAAGCACATCAATTGGACGTCTGTAGCTCAAGTTATAGCCCATTGAAGTAGGCATGGTCATGCTGTGAGCGCCCAGAATTTAACTTAGCGAAAATTTGCTTCCAACCTCACTTTGTTTCATCATGATATTGCCCTGCCCTTGGTAAGAGCAGGGCAATGTGCGTGCTGGTTGCTTCCTCCTTTAATTTAGTCATGGGCCACACTTTTAAAAGCGTGGCCTAAGGCTCCAAAGTGTGCTCCAACTTCAAAGTGTTCCCCAAAGCTCTTTTTTTTTCTTTTTAGCTTATTTTGTGATTCTTTGCTTCTTTTTCTTCTTATTTCCTACAAGATTTATAAAATTAAAAGATCAAGAAAATATATCATTTAAGAACAAAAGCATTCAATATTTAAGCACTAATCATCAATTTATTGTATGAAAAAGCATAAAAAAATAGGTATATGATGACTTGTCATCACAAAGTATGGACTATTAAACATTGATGGAAAGCTCTAGAAGTCAGATTTTCAAAGCCATTAAGAACGCTCCATTTGGACTTCTGTAGCTCCAGAAAATCTCTTTCGAGTGTAAGAAGGTCAGATTCAGACAGCATCTGCAGTGCTTTCTCTGTCTCTGAATTAGACTTTTGCTCCAGCTCTTCAATTTCAGCCAGAAAATACCTGAAATTGCACAAACACAAACTCAAAGTAGAATAAAAAATGTGAATTTTTCACTAAAACCTATGAAAACTTAATAAAAATCAAACAAAACATACTAAAAACTATATGAAAATAATGCCAAAAAGCGTATAAAATATCCGCTCATCACAACTCCAAACTTAAACAGTTGCTTGTCCCCAAGCAACTAAAAACACAGTGGGATAAAAAGATGAGTAGGATGCAGTAAATCTCAGAGTTTCCAATGAAGCTCAATTTCAATTAGATGAGCGGGACTTAGTAGCTTTTTGGTTCTAAATAGTTTTGGCATCTCACTATCCATTGAAACTCAGAAATGTTAGTCTCTTTAGGAACTTAGAATCCAGATGATATTATTGATTCTCCTTGTTTAGTTCCTTTTTATTCTTGAACACAGCTTTTTAGAGTCTTGGTCGTGGCCTTAAGCACTTTGTTTTCCAGTATTACCATCGGATACATAAATGCCACAGACACTTTACCTAGGTGAACCCTTTCGGATTGTGATTTAGCTTTGCTGGAATCCTCAGATAGAGGTGTCCAGAGTTCTTAAGCACACTCTTTTTGCTTTGGATTATGACTTTAACCGCTCAGTCTTAAGCTTTTTAGTTGACACCTTCACGCCACAAGCACATGGTTAGGGACAGCTTGGTTGAGTAGTTTAGGCCAGGATTTTATTCCTTTAGGCCCTCCCATCCATTGATGCTCAAAGCCTTGGATCCTTTTGCCCATGCCTTTTGATTTAAAAGGTTACTGGCTTTTTCAATCTACCCTCCATTTCCTGCATTTTTGGGCGTAATGGATTTTTCTCTTTTTTTCGCCATTTTCTTCTTTTTTTTTCGCATGCATTAATTTTTTTTCTTTTGCAACATGCTTTTTCTTTTTCTTTTTGCTGCTTTTTTTTGCTTCAAGAATCAATTTTTGGATTTTTTAGATTATCAATAATACTTTTCCTTTTTCATCATTCTTTCAAGAGCCAACATTCTAAAATTTCAACTTCAAATATGCACTATTTATTCATGCATTCAGAAAACAAAAGCAATGCCACCACTTCAAATATGCACTATTTATTCATGTATCTCTCAATTCTTTTCAAATAAAATTTTCTTTTAAGCAAGGTGACAGAGATATGGAATATTTTACAACTTTAAGACATCAATGCAAATGATCATGCAATAAAAACAAGAGTACATATAATATAACCTAACAGAAAATAGAAAAATAATAAAAGGAAAGGAGGTAAAAGAGAACGAATCCACCTTTAATGGTGGCGGCTAGTACTCCTCCTTAAGGATCCAATGTAGTGTTTGATCTCTTCAATGTCACTTCTTTGCCTCTGTTGTTCTTCCCTCATAGCCCTTTAATCTTCTCTAATGGATCTTTGGTCTTCCCTTATTTCATTGAGGATGGTGGAATGCTCTTAATGCTCCAACCTCAATTGCTCCATCTTAGTGCTTAATTCTCCAAGAGAAGTCTGCCATTGATCCTAATATCTTTGAGGAGGAAAATACATCCCTTGAGGTATCTCAGGGATCTCATGCTAAGGCGGTTGCATAAGCTCCTGTGCATGCTCTCTAGTTTGCTCCATCCTCTTCTTAGTGATGGGCTTGTCCTCCCCAATGGAGATATCTCCCTCTATGACGATTCCAGCTGAATTGCATAGATGACAGATGAGGTGTGGGAATTCCAACCTTGCATTAGTGGAAGGCTTCTCAACTATCTTGTACAATTCTTTAGGAATCACCTCATGTACTTCCATCTCACTTCCAGTCATGATGTAATGGATCATGATGGCCCTTTCAATAGTCACTTCTGACCGATTGCTAGTAGGCATGATAGAGCATTGGATAAATTCCAACCATCCTCTATCAATGGGCTTGAGGTCAAGCCTTCTTAGCTGAATGGGCTTGCCTTAGGAATCCCTTTTCCATTGTGCTCCTTTCACACAGATGTCTGAGAGTACTTGATCCAATCCCTAATCAAAGTTGACTCTTCTAGTATAAGGATGTGGATCTCCTTGCATTAAAGGCAAGTTGAATGCTAGCATCACACTTTTTGGGCTGAAATCTAAGATTCTCCCTCGGACCATGGTGCTCCAGTTCTTTGGATTTGGGTTCACACTAGTGTCATGGTTTTTAGTAACCCATGCATTAGCATAGAACTCTTACATCATTAAAATCCAAATATCTTGAATGGGATTGGTTAGGATTTTCCAACCTCTTCACCGTATCTCTCTTCAGATTTTCAAATACTCATTTTTCTTGAGCTTGAAATGGACCTCAAGGATCACTTTCTTCTCTGCCACTACTTCATAGAAGTGCTCTTGGTGGGTTTTGGTGATGAATCTCTCCATCAGATTTAGAGGTGGCAGCTACTACATACCTTTCCTTTCCTCTTTCTAGAGGATTATCCAACCTTGGGTGCTGATGACAAGTCATCTTAGGCTAGTTTCACAAGCCTATTTCATTAGTTTTCACTTGGTTTTCATGCATTTTTAGGCAATAATTAAGTGTTTGAGTGAGAATTTCATGCTTGGCTTGATTCAATCAAACATTGGTAATTTTATGCATTTTCATTATATTTCTTGCAAGATTTAGTTGATAATATGAATGATGCAAGATTTGATGATTATGCCAAGGCTTTGATGTATTTGTTTGGTTGATGATAGGTGAAAAGATAAAGGAGAAGGAGCAATAAAAGCACTAAAAGAAGAATCACAACTCCAAGGTGGCAAAAGAGTAGAAACAGACTCAAGGAGGAGCAAAGAGGATTTGTAACCCTGACCTCTTTACACTCCAACAAGAATAACTTGAGTTACAAAATTTCAAATAAGGTGATTCTAGTGGCATTGGAAAGTAGACATCTAGAGCGTTCAAAGCATATATGGCACTGCATAGTGGACACTAAATCTGAGGGAGAAAACTTGCCCCGAAAGTGCAAAGATGAACATAGTATCAACCTACAGTAAGGCCAGCTGACCTCTTCACCTTCCAAGGAAAATAACTTGAGCTGTAGAGCTTGGAATGATGCGTTCTTAAATGCATTGGAAAGTAGACATCCAGTGCTTTCCAACGACATTTAATAGTATGGGATGAACATCAAGTTTGGGCATCAAAAGCTGGCGCTAAACTTTGGCCTCGAAACAACCAGCGTTCAAACAAGTGAACGCCACGTTCACTTTAGTGAACGTTTTCGACCTCCAAAACAGCGCGACCATGCCTTCTTCAAAGGACCATAACTTGAGCTACATATGTCCAATTGATGCGCTTCTAGTTGCATTGGAAAGCTGACATCCAGAACTTTCTAATGATATATAACAATTTATATTTGGCACAAAATTGAAGCACAAGTGATAGGCATCTTTAAGGCCCAAAAACCACACTCAATAGCCAAGCAAAGGGCAGTGTTCAAAAAGTGAGCGCCACGTTCACTCTTCTACCTTTTTCGTGGGTTTCACATTTTGGGAGAAAAGCTTGTGCCAGCACCAACAAAGGGTAGTGCTCAAAAGTTTGAACGTAGCGTTCACTTTTGTGAACTTTACTGTGACTTTTGCCAAGGAAAACAAGGCGCGCACACAAGGAGCACCAATGGGGCCAAATACCAGCCACGTTCAAAAAGTGAGTTTAATACAAAATGGCCTTAATTATGCTAAATGCATTCAAAACATCAAACATTGGAAATAAAGAATCAAGCAAAACCAAGATTACAATCATAGAAGGAGCATAGCACACAATGAACAAAAATAGTGGTTAAAATGTGTAACCACTCATTAAGGCTCTACAACTTACAAGGTTGCTTTATTCTATCTCTCTTCTATGTTCCATAAAAAATCATTCAAGCAAGTTTTGAAAACAATTTTCCAAATCAATTCAATAGAATGCCATTGAAACAAAATTCTTGAAAATTCTTTTGTTGTTTTTCACCAAAATTATTTCATATATATGTATGTATGTATGTTATGATGGATGCAATTTCAAAATCTTTCCTAGTTCTTTCCTAATTTTCAACAAGCAAAAATTAACATGAACAATTAGGACAAAATTGAACTAGGTGATATACTATTCACATCATCCAATCACAACTTCTATCTATAAGTTATATATCATGCAAAAGATGCAAAATGCATTATATATAAACTATGAGGAAAATACAATAAAACAAAAAAAAACAATCCAAATATCTACAAGAAACATATTAAAAGAAAACAAGAAAATGAAGTGCGAAGTGTTTGGAAAAGAAAGTTTACGCCCCAAAAATAGTGAATCCTCCCCCACACTTAAGCGTTGCACGGTCCTCCATGCACGAACACAATCCTGGGGGTGTCTCTCAAGAGCTCCACCTTCAATTGGCAGATGTGGGGCTCGGGTTGTATAAAAATTGCCAAGTTCAATGCGTTCTTGGCATCTCCCTCTTCGGCGTCCTCCTCCTCTCCCGGCTCCTTGTATTTTTGTCTTATCCTCAAAAGGAGTCAATAAAGTATACTTAAGAATCATAAGAAAAGTAGCACAAAAGGGTAAAGGAGAGAGTAAATAAGCATCTAATTGAGGAAGTGTGCATAGTTATGTGGTATGATGGAAATGAGATAAGCCGTGTGTGTATTCCAATTATGCGTGCGGTTAGGATACACACAACGACCGGTTAAAATGGCATCCACACAATCAGAAAGTAAGCTTGTGTTCCTCAATTAAATGGCCTAAGATGCAAGTAATGAATGATCATCAATTAAGTACAAGCAAACTTAGGCAACTACAACAAGAGTGAATTGAATTTAGAGAATCTTGGATATTGAAATTGTGCAAGTAAAATTGTAAAATTGGTATAGATTAGCACAATAAACAATAACCAATCCATTAATGAAAAGAGAACTCCTTATTCATCATAAAACATAAAGAAACAGGTCACATGATAAAGATACTTGTTACAAAAAGTGAGAAGTTTGATAAAAATCAAGTTAAGTCACTCAAACAATTGCAAAGCATTAACAAGGAGCAAGTATCGGTTATGTGATGAATTTAACTTCAAAAATCATGATGAACAAGTAATTTCAACTCAATTCACTCAATTCAATGCACTTACATAATTTGTCCTAGTGGTACAATCAAAACATGAGTATTCAAACCCACTATGTAGTAGTAAATTAAGGCAAAGTATAAGTGCATTGATAAAATTCAAGCAACCCTATCAATATCAAGCAAACACTTGCAATTTATTTAATTAGAAACAACTAAAGTAAAACTAATATAATAACTAAAATGAAAATGAAATGCAAAGAAAACTAAATAAATCAAGTAGAAGAACATGGAAAAGGCAAGAAAAGAGAGGGATGGGGGTGGCGGAAGTGCTTAGGGCTTAATTGAAAGTGCATTAAAAACTTTTCCCAAAACAGCACTTGTGCGTACGCACAGGTATGTGTGCGTACGCACACAAGGTAAAAAGGGAGGGGTGCATCCGCATGAATCGTGCAAATGCTCCGGATAGAAGGTTGTGAAAGAGGTGTGCGCGCACACAAGTGTGTGCACACGCACATAAGACTTTTTTTGTGAAGGATCATGTGTGCGTGTGCACATAGGTCCGTGCGCACGCACAAGGGCGAAAAGGGGTGGGTGTGCATGCGCACAGGCTGAGCCAGCGCTCCCACCAGAGGGGCTGCAACTTGGCGTGCGGACGCACATGTCAGTGCGACTGCACAGACGACACGAGAAAGGGGGACACGTGCGTACGCACAGAGCAGTGCGCACGTACAGGACACGAAACAAGGAGGTATGTGCACACGCACAGGTGTGTGCGCACGCACAGATGCCCTGTTTTCCAAAAAAACTTTCTACAAAATCTAGGGCCCTCCACCTTATCTCAATACATTTTGCAACCCCAAACATTCAAAATCTATCAAATCATGATCCATATGGAAAACTAACCTATCTACTCAAAAACTAAACTAATCCTATGCTAGCCAAGATAAGCAAAAATGCAATAAACCAAAACTATAAACAAAGAGAAAGGGTAAGAAAGATGTTACCATGGTAGGGTGTCTCCCACCTAGAACTTTGGTTTATAATCCTTAAGTTGGACTTGTTGAGGAGACTCTTGTTAGGGTGGCTTGTGTTTCCACTCCTCCTTGAATCTCCATCCATACTTGGTCCTTAAAGCTCCTCCAGGATCCCATATTCTAGTTTTTCGCTCTCCTTCTTGCGGATTTTTATGCTCCAAGCCGGATGGACAAGTTCCCAATTGACCCTTGAAGTACCTCAACACTCTCCGGATTCCTCTTAATTGTGCTTCACACCATGCTGGAATCCCAAAGCTTGATTTGGTTCTCTTGATGAGCTTTGGACTCACTTGGCAACCAACATTCCTTTCTTCACCGTGTATCAACCCAAGAAGGACCTTGAGTTGGTAATCTGTCTCCAAGATAGCATATTGGTGGGGACCAAAGAAGCTTGTAGGTGAAATTGTCACCCACTCAATATGTTCTTGGATCAAAATTGCTTCCTCACCAACTTCCTGTTCCCCATCACTCAAGTCATAACAAGGAGGTTGTGAGAAGTCTACCTCCATGTCTCTCTCAAACTCAAGGGTAAGAGGCTCATTAAGATCATTAAGGGGATTGACCAAGGAGGACAAAAATTCATTAATGATGGAATCCTCCTCTTGATCAATCTCCCTCAATTCTCCCCTTCCCTCCTTCAATTCAAATACTTCACCTTCCTCCTCTTGTTCATACTCTAACTCTTCCTTTTTCCCTTGTGGCTCCATGTTCTCCTCTTCACTACAAGCTTTAGTTGATCCTCCACATTCCTTAAGAGGGATACCTTGATCGGATAAGTGTGTGAGGATTAAGCGGGTTACCGGTTCGCCTATAGTAGCCATGAAGTGCCCTTGTGTCCTTCAAAATCCTTCTTGCTCTTGGAGAAAGGCTTGAAGGTCTTGACGGTCTTGGGTCAAGGGTGGGAAAGCTTCACATTGGGGTAAAGAATGAGGTTCATAGTTTGGGAGAAAGGTTGTGTATGTGAGAGGTGATTCATGTTGGTGAATATCTTGAGGTGGTATGTAAGAAGGTGTATGGTGGTGGTGGTGTGCTGTTTGAAAATATGGTGATTGAGGGTTATGTTGGGGGTATGGGTTATAGGCATATGTTGGTGAAGGGGTATAGTCATAGTGAAATCCACCATATCCTTGGGTTGGGTATGTATATTGGGAAAGGTATTGCTCATTGTAGTATGGAGGAGGTTGCTCCTCCCAAAATTGATGCTCCAATCCCATGATGCAATCCAAAATTGAAGTTATCAAACCCTACAAAATGATCATAACCAAACTCCAAACCAAGAGGGTGATAACTCATAGAGAAAATTGAAAATAAAAACTAAAGATATCAATTAACAAAAGAAGCAAAAACCTAATTAATAGCAAAAACAAGCAAACAACCCAAAAAGTATCTATTCACACTATGGACATATTTACAACAACCAAAATTATAACACTCATGGTGTATGGTTTGGATTTTTGCACTAAAAATAGGATTGACGTTGCAAGTATAGTCCAAACCCAACAATTAATCATCAATCAAATTATAATTCTAAAGATGTCACAATTCAAAGCAAATGTAAACCGAGAGTATTTAGTCTCCCGGGTCGTTCTCCCTAGGAACTAATGCCAATGAGCGCACACAATTTTGGTTGTGGAAAGCAAGGGGTGTTTTCAATGTAGAAGCAAGCAATAAAGAGATAAAAGAACAAGACAAAATTGCAATTAATGAAGTAATGAAAGAACAAAAGAACTATGCATGTAATATAAACAAGTAAAACTATAAAGTGATTAAAAAGTGGTTCAAAATATAAATGAAACCTTGACTTGGGATGAGTTATGGAATCTCTTCCTTGCCATAACCACAACTATGATAATCATGATAGATTAATCTCACTAAGTCAACCCTCACATCGGAGAGTAAGTTAAATGAGCATAAGTGTTCTTAACCCACAAATCCTATCTTGCTTGCTAATTACCTTAGCAACAAATTAGCGTTAGTGGGAACAAGAACAATTAACAACCCAAGAATTATCACTAAATGTTGGACATTATGGCTCTAGTAATCCGTAAACTCATTTTTCCCAAGCCAAGGGGTGGAAATTACCACTTAATCAAAATTGGCATTTCATCAAACACATAGAGGGCATAAACATAAAATATGGAAAAATTGGAAAATTAATGAAAGCTATGAACCATAAACGATCAAAATCAATAAAGGCAACTCAAACAAACATAAAGTAAACATCAAACATCAAATTCAACAACTAGAAATCCAAAATTGCAAAACTATATAAATTGGCAAGAGAAATAAAAATATAAGAAAGTGTAGAACAAGTGTAGTAATTAAAAGAGAAATTAAAGAAATACTTAGAATGTAAATTTCAAAATCCAAAAGCAAGACTTGAAGTATAAAATTTTACATTGAAACCCTAATGAAAACTCTAAGAGAAAGTTGAGAGAACACCTAATCTAAACTACCCTAAAACTACTCCTAAAAACTATTCTATGAAGTATGGTAATGTATGTTATGATATGGTGTTACTTCTCCCTTTAAATATACTTCAAACCCTTCAAAAATGGGCCAAAAAGCCCCCAAAATGTGAGTCCACGTGCAATTTTAATGGAGGCACGTGCTGGTACCTGTGCAGACGCACAGATCTGTGCTTGGGCACAGATGCTGATTTTTCTCCTGTGCGTGAGCACAGGTCCTGTGCGGATTTCCATTCTGCCCTAAGCATGGGCACAGCCTGTGCGTGGGCACTGGTCCTTTTTTTGACCCCTGTGCGTGGGCACAAAAGGTGTGCGTGGGCACAGGCTGAGATGCTTTTCTCCTTTGTTTTCTTCATGTTTTCTCCCTTTCTGCATGCTTTCTTCCACTTTTACCAACCCATTCTTGCGTCTATGACCTGAAATCACTCAACAAATATATCACGGCATCGAATGGAATAATTTAAGCACAAAAATGCATGTTTTCACATTTAGGTTCAATTTAGGGATCAAACACAAAAGTATGCTATTATGGTTCTTAAGTGTAGGTTTATGTGATGAAATCCACCCAAATCAAGCTAAAATATATTGGAAAATATGGACTCATCAAAGTGAACACTGCGTTCATTCACCTATGTGTGCGCGTCCTTTGTGCGTGCACGTCCTTTGCAATGTTGCACCATCGACGCGTGCGCGTACTACATGCGTGCGCGTCGATATTGCCTTTTGCCTAAACCATGCATGCGCGTACCATGTGTGCGTGCGCATCCTTGGTAGCGTTCAGTTACGTTCACACCATGAACGCTCTTCACGCATGCGCGTCCTTTGCGCGTGCGCGTCGATGCCCATCTTCAAACTCAAATTCCGAAAGTATCACATACGTTCACTCCAATTGAATGTAGCGTTCATTGTTGGTGAACGTTGATCCTCAATCCACACGTGCGCGTCATGTGTGCGTACGCGTGGATTTCAAAATTGCTCACCCACGCGGAGGCGTCTTGTATGCGTGCGCGTCACGTGTGAACGTAGCGTTCATCAAATGAATGCAGTGTTCGTCTGCACCTTGCTTCTTTGCTTTCTCTTTTCATCATCTTTTCACATGTCATCAACCAAATAAGCAATCAAAGTCTCACCAAAATCACAAGGTTTTGCACCATTCATAATAGTCAACTAAATTTGCATAAATCTCATGATTTTGTATAAAATTAATCATGTTTGATTGAGCCATGATAAACATGAAATTTTACTCCAATCACTTACTTATTATGAAAGAAAGTTAATAAACCTTAATAAAAGCAAGGAAAAATGCTAGTAAAACTAGCATAAGATGACTTGTCATCACATTATACGTGATTTGTCTGGATTGCCTAATTGACTGCATCATTACTTGCTACTTGCTTAATTGTCTTATCTACTTCCTACCTGTGCATTTCCTTGCTTGATATACTTGTTCTTGCATTTAAATTACTGTTGGCGGTTGGGAGGTTTGCAGGATTTGGAAAGGGGATACTTAGTTTGTCTGAAGATCCTTAAGATAGTAGTCTATTTACATTCCTCATGGTTTAGCTTGTTTATATGCTTTGATTAAATCTGGAAGTTCTAGGATTGCCTTCGACTTTCCCAAGACATTACATGTTAGATATTTGGGCACTGTTACCATGCTGAGAACCCCGGTTCTCACCCATGCGGATTTTGTGGTTTTCAGATGCAGGACGTGAGACTCCTCGCCGAGGCATGTTGGAGACTTCCTTTTTGGCGGAGATCCTTAGCTTTTAGGATTTTATTTTGATCTTATATACTTGTTAGATACTTGTATTCTCCACTGTATATGTATTTTGTATGTACCCCTCTTAGAGGTTATTTTGGAGAAACAGGAATTGTATATTGTCTTTTGGGTTGTCTCTTGGGATTTCCTTACTATATATGTATATATACTGTATGCCCGGGCCGGTTATCTTCACAAGCCGAGTCCCGAGTCTTGATATATGTATTTTGGCACTCCTTCATATACCTCTTCGCTCTAGCTTAATCCTCTAACTGTTTATTACGTTATCGATCTGAGTGTTGCGCTTTTCGATTTATCGTCTTTGATTTATCCACTTTTCTTCAAAGGCTCCTAGTTATGAACATTTTTGCAATACTATACGTACTAAATTTTATTTTAGAGGTTGTAATGCCTCGCCACCTGTGTTTTATGACTTAAGCATAAGACTCTGTATGGTAGGGTGTTACAATGCAAGTTTTCTTTTGTCAAGAAAAGAGAGGTAGTACTTATATTGAGTGATTCGGTAGGCCTTCTTAGTGTTTGGATCAATGTAGTCCTCATTATGGAGTTCCAACATTATATTCTGTAAATTGAACCTCAGTTAAAACATAAATGAACCGAATTACATCATATTTGAACTAGCAGTCATATACATTCAATCAGTAAGAACGCACATTTCAATTCATTTCTACATGAAAATAAACTCAATTAAACTAACAGATGAACCAAATTTCTTAAAGAATAACAAATTTGGTAATTACTTAGCAGTAGTGTCAAGTGAACCTAACTCAATTCCCAAATAAACCAAATTCGACTCAGATTTGAACAAAAATTCATAAAGATTCAATCAGCAAAAAAAACACATTTTTAATTCATTTTCACATGAAAATAAACTCAATTAAACTAATAGATGAACCAAATTATTTAATAGAACCAATAAATTACTTAAGGAATAAAAAATTTGGCTTACCACAATATCTGTTGGCAAGCAGTATATTTCTTCCTCAAATCGGCAACATTTTTTGTTGTTAAGAACCATACACATTGCACTGACCACCTATAGGAAGATAATTTATTAGATATATGGGTATAAAATTTTTATAAAAATCATTAATGTTAATGTAATAGGCGAAGAAACTATATTTTCTACATCTTGTCCGGGTGTTAGAGACATGAAGTGGAATCTATTCCCCTCTAAATGTGCTTTATGGTCCAACATGAATATTGTGTCATACTCATTGGTTGTATCTTTGTAAACCTTTAATTGTTCATCCATTGATAACATTTCTCCCTCATCTCTTCTATTATTTCTTTTTCTTTCTCTAGAGTCTTGTTCCTTTCAGGGGTGCTTAAATCGGCTCCGCATTGGTTCCATCAGCAAATTATAATGTTGCTGTCACCCAAGCATCCATCACCGTGTCTGCCAACTTTTCAAGTTGTGTTACTGTTGGTTGAGAAATCGGGGGACTTGGTTGAGAGGTTGGGGAACTTATGCCAAGGCTGAAGGAAGGTGCGTCATCTTCCGAATGCCGAGGACAGGGAGAACTACAAGACGACAGAGGAAAGTTTTAACTAATAATAAAAAGTATTATGATATAACATTAAAACTAATAAAAAGGATATTAATTAAAATTTACACATTCTGTGGAGGTTCTTGATCTGTTTGCCTTGCGGAAGATTCTTCGCAAGCCTGGTGTTGGGGTTCCAGAGGGCAGATGTAATAAACAGAAAAAAGTCTAATAATTAACCGAATTTACTTCATATTTAAACTAGTAGTAAAAGAAGCTCAATCATTGGAGGTTCTTGATGCGTTTGCCTTGCGGAAGTTTCTTCGTAGGACTGGTGTTAGGGTTTCGAAGGGCAGATGTAATAAACAGAAAAGAGTTTAATAATGAACTGAATTTACTTCATATTTGAACCAGCAGTAAAAAAAGCTCAATCATCAAGAAGAATACATTGAATTTATTTCTGAAATCAAATGAACCTCAAATAAATGAAGTTATGAATCAAAATTACTCCTGATTTGAACAAGCAGTAATTTAGACTCAATCATAAAAAAATAATGAATTCATATATGAATTCAAATGAACCTTAAATAAACTAAAGAATAAACCTAAATTACTATTATATATCATCAAAACTAATAAAAAAGATTTTTTAAGTAAAACTTACACATTAAGAGGTGCTTCTTGTTCTGATTGCCTTGCCAGAGGTTCTTCGTAGGATTGCTGTCGTGGTTCTGGAGGGCTACTGCATTAAACAAAAAAGATTTCAATAATGACTCGAAATTATTACTAATAAAAAGAATTTTAAGTACCACTTACTTATTAATAGAAGCTTCTTCTGTTTGCCTTTCCGAAGAGACATAGGTAAAGGTCTTTTGATGTTTTATTATCCCTTCCACAAGAGAACTTGGAAGAGACACTACAATAGGAACTCTAAAGAAGGTAAAACAAGGAAGAAGTTAATGTTGAATGATTAGAATAGGAACTGAGAAACGGAAAGCTGCACATTGAAAAACTCACATATCTAAAGGTTGAGAATGAGTTTCTTCTCCAACCGCAATTATTTGTAGTTGAGGATCAGGTGTAGTGCTACTGAAAATTAAACAAAAATTCCATGTGATTAATTAAATAAAACTTATTACCTAAATCTAAAAGACTAATGTAAATATTTCAACTTAAATAGTTAGAGGTTGTAAACTTTGTTATTTCTTTTTTTTCATGTCGTTTTTTTCTTCTAAAAATTCTCACTGGGATTTCAGCGGTATTTTTTCTAATAAACAAGATACCAAATTAACATCATCAACCAAGATTAAAAGAAGAGGATAAAAAACACATCAAATTTAATTTTGGATTCAAATGAACCTTAATTAAACCTAGAAATAAACCGAATTTACTCCATATTTGAACCTTAAGTAAACTCTGCTTTTCATTCAATTTTTTGTTCTAAAAATTGTAACCGGAGATTTTAGGGGTATTTTTTCTAAGAAAAAAGATACGAAACTAAAATTATCAACCAAGATATTCTAATTAAAAGCACAAGATGTAAATAAGAGTTAAGAGAAATTACTTGGTGGTACACGAAAATTACACTCACACTATGTAATTCCGCACAACTAACCAGCCAGTGCACTGGGTCGTCCAAGTAATAGCTTACGTGAGTAAGGGTCAAATCCCACGGAGATTGTTGGCTTGAAGCAAGCTATGGTTATCTTATTATTCTTAGTCAGGATACCAATAGGGTTCTTTATTTTCAATTGTAAAAAGTGAAAGGGCATAAAATAAGTAATTGTTACTCAATAATGGAGAATATGTTGGAGTTTTGGAGATGCTTTGTCTTCTGAATCCCTGCAACATAATGCTTTCTTACTTTCAAACATGCAAGGCTCCTTCCATGGCAAGCTGTATGTAGGGCGTCACCGTTGTCAATGGCTACTTCCCATCCTCTCAGTGAAAATCGTCCAAATGCTCTGTCACAGCACGGCTAATCATCTGTCGATTCTTGATCATGTCGGAATAGGATCCATTGATCCTTTTGCGTCTGTCACTACGCCCAACACTCGCGAGTTTGAAACTCGTCACAGTCATCAAATCCCTGAATCCTACTCGGAATACCACAGACAAGGTTTAGGCTTTCCGGATTCTCAAGGATGCTAGCAATGGATTCTAGCTTATACCACGAAAACTCTGATTAAAGAATCTAAGAGATATTCATTCAATCGAAGGTAGAATAGAGGTGGTTGTCAGGCACGCGTTCATAGGTTGAGAATGGTGATGAGTGTCACGGATCATCACCTTCTTCATATTGAAGTGCGAATGAACATCTTAGATAGGAACAAGCGTGTTTGAATAGAAAACAGAAATAATTGCATTAATTCATCGCGACGCTGCAGAGCTCCTCACCCCCAACAATGAAGTTTAGAGACTCATGCCATCAAAAAGTACAAAGTTTAGATCTAAAAATGTCATGAGGTACAAAATAAGTCTCTAAAAGTTATTTAAATACTAAACTAGTAACCTAGGTTTACAGAAAATGAGTAAACTAAGATAGATAGTGTAGAAATCCACTTATGGGGCCCACTTGGTGTGTGCTAGGGCTGAGACTTGAGCTTCTCACGTGCCTGGGCTGTTTCTAGAGTTAAACGTCAGGTTGTAACCTGTTTCTGGCGTTTAACTCCAACTTGCAACCTGTTTCTGGCGTTCAACGCCATAATGCAACATGGAACTGGCGTTAAACGCCAGTTTACGTCGTTTATCTTCGAGCAAAGTATGGACTATTATATATTGCTGGAAAGTCTAGGATGTCTACTTTCCAACACAATTGAGAGCGCGCCAATTGAACTCTTGTAGCTCCAAAAAATCCATTCCGAGTGCAGGGAGGTCAGAATCCAACAGCATCAGCAGTCCTTTTTCAGCCTGAATCAGATTTTTGCTCAGCTCCCTCAATTTCAGCCAGAAAATACCTGAAATCACAGAAAAACACACAAACTCATAGTAAAGTCCAGAAATATGAATTTTGCCTAAAAACTAATAAAAATATACGAAAAAGTAGCTAGAACTTACTAAAAACTACCTAAAAACAATGCCAAAAAGCGTATAAATTATCTGCTCATCACAACACCAAACTTAAATTATTGCTTGTCCCCAAGCAACTGAAAATCAAATAGGATAAAAAGCATAGAATATACTATAAATTCCAAAATATCAATGAAGCTTAGTTCTAATTAGATGAGCGGGACTAGTAGCTTTTTGCTTCTGAATAGTTTTGGCATCTCACTTTATCCTTTGAAGTTTAGAATGATTGGCTTCTATAGGAACTCAGAATTCAGATAGTGTTATTGATTCTCCTAGTTTAGTATGTTAATTCTTGAACACAGCTACTTTATGAGTCTTAGTCGTGGCCCTAAGCACTTTGTTTTCCAGTATTACCACCGGATACATAAATGCCACAGACACAAAACTGGGTGAACCTTTTCAGATTGTGACTTAGCTTTGCTAAAGTCCCCAATTAGAAGTGTCCAGAGTTCTTAAGCACACTCTTTTGCTTTGGATCATGACTTTAACCACTCAGTCTCAGGCTTTTCACTTGGACCTGCATGCCACAAGCACATGGTTAGGGACAGCTTGATTTAGCCGCTTAGGCCTGGATTTATTTCCTTGGGCCCTCCTATCCATTGATGCTCAAAGCCTTGGATCCTTTTTTACCCTTGCCTTTTGGTTTGAAGGGCTATTGGCTTTTTCTGCTAGCTTTTTCCTTTTCTTTTATTTTTTTGCAAGCTTTTTTTTTTCACTGCTTTTTCTTGTTTTTGTGACTCTACATGATCATAAACCTAATAAAAATATAAGAGAACAATATAAATATAGATAAATAAAAACTAGGTTGCCTCCCAATAAGTGCTTCTTTAATGTCTTTAGCTGGACTATTACTGAGCTTTAATCCAGTCTCAGTCTTGAGCTTTCTTGCTCAACATTGTCTTCAAGATAATGCTTGACTCTTTGCCCATTAACAATGAACTTTTTGTCAGAGTCACTATCATGAAGCTCTGCAAACCATGGTGCTTCCTGAATGACAAAAAGTTGCTCATTGGAAAGGTTTCAGAGATTTCAGTAAGAGGGAGGGACGTCCCTTCTACTGGTTTTATTCAGGACAGATGATCTGCTACTTGGTTCTCTGTCTCTTTTCTGTCTCTTATTTCTATATCAAACTCTTGTAGAAGCAACACCATTCTTATAAGCCTGGGTTTTGAATCCTGCTTTGTGAATAGATATTTAAGAGCAGCATGGTCAGTGTACACAATCACTTTTGATCCTACTAAATAGGATCTGAACTTGTCAATGGCATAAACCACTGCAAGCAATTCCTTTTCTATGGTTGTGTAGTTCTTCTGCGCATCATTTAGAACACGGCTGGCATAATAAATGACGTGCAGAAGCTTGTCATGCCTCTGTCCCAACACTGCACCAATGGCATGATCACTGGCATCACACATTAATTCAAATGGTAATGTCCAGTCTAGTGTAGAGATGACTGGTGCTGTGACCAGCTTAGCTTTCAGAGTCTCAAACGCTTGCAGACACTCCTTATCAAAGAAAAATGGCATGTCAGCAGCTAGCAGATTACTCAGAGGTTATGCAATTTTTGAAAAATCTTTTATAAACCTCCTATAGAATCCTGCATGCCCCAGAAAGCTTCTGATTGCCTTAACATTGGCAGGTGGTGGTAATTTTTCAATTACCTCTATCTTAGCTTGATCCACCTCTATTCCCTTGTTCGAAATTTTGTGCCCAAGGACAATTCCTTCAGTCACCATAAAGTGATATTTCTCCCAGTTTAAAACCAAGTTAGTCTCTTGGCACCTCTTTAGAACAAGTGCTAGATGGTCAAGACAGGAGCTGAATGAGTCTCCAAATACTGAAAAGTCATCCATGAAGACTTCTAGAAATTTTTCCACTAAATCAGAGAAAATAGATAGCATGCACCTTTGAAAGGTTGCAGGTGCATTGCACAGACCAAATGGCATCCTTCTGTATACAAATACTCCAGATGGACATGTGAATGCTGTTTTCTCTTAATCATGGGGATCTACTGCAATTTGATTATAACCTGAATATCCATCAAGAAAGCAGTAGTAATCATGACCTGCTAGTCTTTCTAGCATCTGGTCTATAAATGGTAAAAGAAAATGATCCTTTCTGGTAGCTGTATTGAGCCTTCTGTAATAAATACACATACGCCACCCTATAACTGTTCTTGTAGGAACCAGTTCATTTTTTTCATTATGAACCACTGTCATGCCACCCTTTTTAGGGATGACTTGGACAGGGCTCACCCAGGGGCTACCGAAAATAGGATAAATGATCCCAGCCTCTAGTAATTTAGTGACCTCCTTTTGTACCACCTTCTTCATGGCTGGATTCAACCGCCTCTGTGGTTGAACCACTGGCTTAGCGTCATCCTCCAATAGGATCTTATGCATGCATCTGGCTGGGCTAATGCCCTTAAGATCACTGATGGACCACCCAAGAGCTGTCTTGTCTGTCATCAGCACTCGAATTAGTGCTTCCTCTTCCTGTGGCTCTAAGGTAGAGCTTATGATTATAGGAAAAGTGTCACCTTCTCCCAGAAATGCATATTTCAGGGATGGTGGTAATGGTTTGAGCTCGGGTTTAGGAGGTTTCTCCTCTTCTTGAGGGATTTTCAGAGGTTCTATTATTCTCTCTGGTTTCTCCAGATCAGTCTGAACATCTTTAAAGATATCCTCTAGCTCTGATTCGAGACTCTCAATCATATTGACCTCTTCCATCAGAGAGTCAATAATATCAATGCTCATGCAGTCGTCTGGGGTGTTTGGATGCTGTATAGCTTTGACAACATTAAACTTAAACTCATCTTCATTGGCTCTCAGGGTTAATTCCCCTTTTTGGACGTTAATGAGGGTTCGTCCAGTTGCTAGGAAAGGTCTTCCTAGAATGAGAGTTGTACATTTGTGCTCTTCCATTTCCAGCACCATAAAGTCAGTGGGAAAGGCAAATGGCCTAACCTTGACAATCATGTCTTCAATCACACCTAATGGGTATTTAATGGAGCCATCAGCAAGTTGGAGACATATCCGGGTTGGTTTGATTTCTTCAGTCAAACCAAGCTTTCTGATAGTAGATGCAGGTATTAGGTTGATACTTGCCCTAAGATCACATAGAGCTTGCTTGGTACAATTACCCTCTAATGTGCATGGTATCATAAAGCTTCCGGGATCTTTAAGCTTTTCTGGTAAACTTTTCAGAATGACTACACTGCATTCTTCAGTGAGGTAAACTTTTTCAGTTTCTCTCAAATTCTTCTTATGACTTAAGATCTCTTTCATGAACTTAGCATAAGAGGGTATTTGCTCAAGTGCCTCTGCAAATGGAATCTTTATTTCAAGAGTCCTGAGATAGTTTGCAAAGCGGGTAAATTGCTTATCCTATTCCGCTTGGCGGAGCTTCTAAGGATAAGGCATTTTGGCTTTGTATTCCTCAACCTTAGTTGCTGCAGGTTTATTGCCTACAGATGTGGGTTGAGAAGCCTTTTTAGAGGGGTTGCTATCAGCACTTGTATGTGTCTGATCCCCCACTGGCATTTGAATGCCAGGGGTGGAAGCTGGAGTGGCATTAGACCCCAACTCCTTACTTGTTTCTGGCGTCTGAACGCCAGAACTAAGCTTCATTTGGGCATTCAACGCTAACTTCTTGCCTATTTTTGGCGTTTGAACGCCAGAACTGAGCATGGGTTGGGCGTTTAACGCCAGCCCTTCACCCCTTTCCGGCGTTTGAACACCAGAATTGTTCCTCTCTGGGCTCTTACTGTCCTCAGAGGGATTTTGGGTAGCAGTTTGTTCATTTTTTAGCTTCCTGCTGCCTTGAAGTGAGGTATTTAATGTTCTCCCACTTCTTAATTGAACTGCTTGGCACTCTTCTGTTATTTGTTTTGATAACTGCTGTTCTGTTTGCTTCAACTGCACTTCCATATTCATATTATCTAGTCTTGTTTCTTGCAATATCTCTTTGAATTTGGCTAGCTGTTTTGTTAGAAAATTTAATTGCTGATTGAATTCAGTAACTTGTTCTGCAGGTTTGAGTTCATCAGTTACTGTTTTAGCCTCTTCTTTCATGGAAGATTCACTGCTTAGGTACAGATGCTGATTTCTGGCAACTGTATCATTGAGTTCTTAAGCTTCTTCAATTGTCTTTCTCATATGGATAGATCCACCAGCTGAGTGGTCTAGAGAAATTTGAGCTTTCTCTGTAAGCCCATAATAGAAGATGTCTAACTGCACCCACTCTGAAAACATTTCAGAGGGGCATTTTCTTAGCATCTCTCTGTATCTCTCCCAGGCATCATAAAGGGATTCATTATCTCCTTGTTTAAAGCCTTGGATGCTCAGCCTTAGCTGTGTCATCCGTTTTGGAGGGAAATATTGATTCAGAAATTTTTCTGACAGCTGTTTTCATGTCTTTATGCTAGCTTTAGGTTGGTTATTTAACCACCTCTTAGCTTGGTCTTTTACAGCAAATAGAAACAATAACAATCTGTAGACATCCTGATCTACTTCCTTATCATGTACTGTGTCAGCAATTTGTAAAAACTGTGCCAGAAACTCTGTAGGTTCTTCTTGTGGAAGACCAGAATACTGGCAACTTTGCTGCACCATGATAATGAGCTGAGGATTCAACTCAAAACTATTGACTCCGATCGAGGGTATACAGATACTACTCCCATATGAAGCAATAGTAGGGTTAGCATATGACCCCAGAGTCCTTCTGGACTATTCATTTCCACTTAGGTCCATGATGGAGAAATGGAGATGATGTGAATTTATTTTATTTATTTTATTATATTAAAAAAAATTATTTTCGAAATAATAAAATAAAATAAAATAAAAACTAAAATAAAAATAAAAAAAAGAGATTTGAAATTATATTTGTGAGGATTTTCGAAAAAGTGAGGAGAGAGAAAGTGGTTAGGATATTTTTGAAAAAGATATGATTTGAAAAATTTTGACCAAGTCAACCCAAATAATTCGAAAATTATGAGAAATTAAAGGAAGAGATATTTTTTATTTTTGAATTTTATTATGAAAGAAAAGAACACACAAAAGACACAAGACTTAAAATTTTTAGATCCAATGCTCCTTGTTTTCGAAAATTTTGGAGGAAAAACACCAAGGAACACCAAACTTAAAAATTTTAAGATTAAAACACAAAGAAGACTCAAGAACACCTTGAAGACTCACAAGAACAACAAGAACAAGAAAGAGAACACCAAACTTAAAATTTTTAGAAAACCAAAATAAAATTTTTGAAAACTCAAGAAAAATTAACAGGAAAACACCAAACTTAAAATTTGGCACAAGATTTAATCAAAGAAAAATTATTTTTGAAAAGATTTTAAAAAAAGAAAACTCAAATGGGCAACTATTCCCAAGAAAATAGACACATTCAAAAAATGCATGAACTAAACGGAGAAAAATTATTTTTGAAAAATTGAAGGAACACAAAAAGCATGCAATTGTCACCAAACTTAGAACATGACACTAAACTCACAGAAAAACTAACAATTAATAAAGAAAAATAATATTTTTGAAAAAAAAATTTTAAGGGATAATAAAAGATGCAATTCTAGTGACTCTAAACCAAAAAGACAAATTTTTCCTAATCTAAGTAACAAGATAAACCGTCAATTGTTCAAACTCGAACAATCCCTGAAAATGGCGCCAAAAACTTGGTGCACGAAAATTACACTCACACTATGTAATTCCGCACAACTAACCAGCAAGTGCATTGGGTCGTCCAAGTAATACCTTACGTGAGTAAGGGTCGAATCCCATGGAGATTGTTGGCTTGAAGCAACCTATAGTTATCTTATTATTCTTAGTCAGGATACTAATAGGGTTCTTTAGTTTCAATTGTAAAAAGTGAAAGGGCATAAAATAAGTAATTATTACTCAATAATGGAGAATATGTTGGAGTTTTGGAGATGCTTTGTCTTCTGAATCCCTGCAACATAATGCTTTCTTACTTTCAAACATGCAAGGCTCCTTCCATGGCAAGCTGTATGTAGGGCGTTGATGAGCGGATAATTTATACGCTTTTTGGCATTGTTTTTAGGTAGTTTTTAGTAAGTTCAAGCTACTTTTTGGGATGTTTTCATTAGTTTTTATGTTAAATTCACATTTCTGGACTTTACTATGAGTTTGTGTGTTTTTCTGTGATTTCAGGTAATTTCTGGCTGAAATTGAGGGACTTGAGCAAAACTCTGAAAAAGGCTGACAAAAGGACTGATGATGCTGTTGGAATCTGACCTCCCTGCACTCAAAATGAATTTTTTGGAGCTACAGAACTCCAATTGGCGCGCTCTCAATGGCGTTGGAAAGTAGACATCCAGGGCTTTCCAGCAATATATAATAGTCCATACTTTATTCGGAAATTGATGACGTAACTTGGTGTTGAACGCCAAGTACATGCTGCTGTCTGGAGTTAAACGCCAGCAAAACATCATGATCCGGAGTTGAACGCCCAAAACACGTCATAACTCAGAGTTCAACTCCGAGAGAAGCCTCAGCTCGTGGATTGATCAAGCTCACCCCAAGCATACACCAAGTGGGCCCCGGAAGTGGATTTATGCATCAATTACTTACTCATGTAAACCCTAGGAGCTAGTTTATTATAAATAGAACATTTAACTATTGTATTAGATGTCTTTTGACCACGTTTCATCTTTGGTCTCAGTTTTGTTTTATTCTTCATCCTAAGAGGCTATTGATCACGTTTTAGGGGGCTGGCCATTTGGCCATGCCTGAACCTTTTACTTATGTATTTTCAACGGTGGAGTTTCTGCACACCATAGATTAAGGGTGTGGAGCTCTGCTGCACCTCAAGTATTAATGCAATTCTATTTTCTTCCATTCAATTCAACTTGTTCTTATTCCAAGATATTCATTCGCACCCAAGAACATGATGAATGTGATGATTATGTGACGCTCATCATCATTCTCACCTATGAACGCGCGTGATTGACAACCACCTTCGTTCTACATGCAACCGAGCTTGAATGTGTATTTCTTAGATTCCCCAACAGAATCTTCGTGGTATAAGCTAGATAGATGGCGGCATTCATGAGGATCCGGAAAGTCTCACCTTGTCTGTGGTATTCCGAGTAGGATCCTGGGAATCCGGAAAGTCTAACCTTGTCTGTGGTATTCCGAGTAGGATTCCGGTAATGAATGACTGTGACGTGCTTCAGACTCGCAAGTGCTGGGCGTTAGTGACAGACGCAAAAGAATCAAGGGATTCTATTCCAGTAGGAGCGGGAACCAACCAGTGATTAGCCGTGCTGTGACAGAGCGCGTGAGCGTAGTTTTCACTGCGAGGACGGGATGTAGCCTTCGGCCAGTGTGTTGCCTCCAGACGATTAGCCATGCGAGTGACAGCCGCAGAGGACCATTTCCAGAGAGGATACAAAGTAGCCATCGTCGAACGGTGAACCCCTATACACAGCTTGCCATGGAAAGGAGTAAGAAGGATTGAGTTGAAGCAGTAGGAAAGTAGGCGTTCTTGAGACATACAGTATCTCCATTCGCTTATCTGAAATTCCCACCAATGAATCTGCATAAGTATCCCTTTTATTATTTCTATTTTCTTATTTCTATTTTCGAAACCATAAACAAATTTAATCTGCCTAACTGAGATTTACAAGGAGACCATAGCTTGCTTCATACCAACAATCTCTGTGGGATCGACCCTTACTCACGTAAGGTTTATTACTTGGACGACCCAGTACACTTGCTGGTTAGTTGAACGGAGTTGTGAATTCAACTGGTGCCATAATAATGATTTCATACAAATACAAAGAACATGGATCACAATTTTGTCCACCAAGTTTTTGGCGCCGTTGCCGGGGATTGTTCGAGTATGGACAACTGACGGTTCATCTTGTTGCTCAGATTAGGTAATTTTCTTTTCAAATTTTTTTTTTAAAAAAATTTTTCTTTTCTTTTTCATTCTTCCTAACTTTATTTTCGGAAAAAAAAAATTAATAAAAATCCAAAAAAATCATAAAATCATAAAAACCAAAAATATTTTGTGTTCTTGTTTGAGTCTTGAGTCAATTTTTAAGTTTGGTGTCAATTGCATGTTTTAAAAATCTTTTCTTGCATTTTTCGAAAAAAATCCATGCATTCATAGTGTTCTTCATGATCTTCAAGTGTTCTTGATAAGTCCTCTTGTTTGATTTTGATGATTTCTTGTTTTGTGTTGTTTGTTGTTTTTCATGTGCATCTTGGCATTCATATTTTCCATGCATTAAAGATTTATAAGTTTGGTGTCTTGCATGTTTTCTTTGCATCAAAAATTTTTCAAAATTATGTTCTTGATGTTCATCATGATCTTCAAAGTGTTCTTGGTGTTCATCTTGACATTCATAGCATTCTTGCACGCATTCATCATTTTGATCTAAAAATTTCATGCATTGAGTATTTTTGTTGTTTTTTCTCTCTCATAATTAAAAATTCAAAAATCAAAAAATATCTTTTCCTTATTTCCCTCCAAATTTTCGAAATTTTGGGTTGACTTGGTCAAAAATTTTTAAAATTAGTTGTTTCTTACAAGTCAAGTCAAAAATTTCAATTTTAAAAATCTTATCTTTTCAAAATCTTTTTCAAAAATCATATCTTTTTCATTTTTTTTATTATTATTTTCGAAAATTTTAAAAATTATTTTTCAAAAATCTTTTCCTTATCTTTACATCATATTTTCGAAAATTCACTAATAATTAATGTGATTGGTTCAAAAATTTGAAGTTTGTTACTTTCTTGTTAAGAAAGGTCCAATCTTTAAGTTCTAGAATCTTATCTTGTAGTTTCTTGTTAGTGAAGTAAATAATTTCAAAATTTTTGAACTAAATATTTTTATCTTTTATTTGATCTTTTTCAAAAATTTTATCTTTTTCAAAATTTGATTTCAAAATATCTTATCTAACTTGCTATCTTCTTATCTTTTTCAATTTTGATTTCAAATCTTTTTCAATCCACTAACTAACTTCTTATTTGATTTTTATCTTTTTCAAAACCACCTAACTACTTTTCCCTCTCTAATTTTCGAAAATATCTCATCCCTTTTTCAAAAATTCTTTTTAATTAACTAATTGTTTCATGTTTTAATTTTAATTACATTTTATCTCTAATTTTCGAAAATCACTAACCCCTTTTTAAAATTATTTTTGAAATTCTCTTTCTCTTTTCTTCTTCTATTTAATTATTTGTTTACTAACACTTCTCTTCACCTCTCTTCATCCATAAATCCGAATCTCCTTCTTCATTCTTCTACCCCTTTCTTCTTCTACTAACACAAAGGAATCTCTATACTGTGACATAGAGGATTCCTCTTCTTTTCTTGTTTTCTTCTCTTTCATATGAGCAGGAACAAGGATAAAGGCACTCTTGTTGAAATTGATCCAGAACCTGAAAGGACTCTGAAGAGAAAATTAAGAGAAGCTAAATTACAACAATCCAGAAACAACCTTTCAGAAATTTTCAAACAAGAGAAGGAGATGGCAGCCGAAAATAATAATAATGCAAGGAGAATGCTTGGTGACTTCACAAAGCCAACGTCCAAGTTTGATGGAAGAAGCATCTCCATTCCTGCCATTAGAGCCAATAACTTTGAGCTGAAACCCCAGCTAGTTGCCTTAATGCAACAAAACTGCAAGTTTTATGGACTTCCATCTGAAGATCCTTATCAGTTTTTAACTGAGTTCTTGCAGATCTGTGAGACTGTAAAGACGAATGGGGTTGATCCTGAAGTCTACAGACTCATGCTTTTCCTTTTTGCTGTAAGAGACAGAGCTAGAGTATGGTTGGATTCACAACCCAAGGATAGCCTGGACTCATGGGATAAGCTGGTCACTGCCTTCTTGGATAAATTCTTTCCTCCTCAAAAGCTGAGCAAGCTGAGAGTGGATGTTCAAACCTTCAAACAAAAAGATGGTGAATCCCTCTATGAAGCTTGGGAAAGATACAAGCAGCTGACCAAAAGATGTCCATCTGACATGTTTTCAGAATGGACCATATTAGATATATTCTATTATGGTCTCTCTGAATTTTCAAAAATGTCATTGGACCATTCTGCAGGTGGATCTATTCACCTGAAGAAAACGCCTGAAGAGGCTCAAGAACTCATTGACATGGTTGCAAACAACCAATTCATGTACACTTCTGAGAGGAATTCCGTGAATAATGGGATATCTCAAAAGAAAGGAGTTCTTGAAATTGATACTCTGAATCCCATATTGGCTCAGAAAAAAGTGTTGACTCAACAGGTCAACATGATCTCTCAAAATCTGAATGGATGGCAACATGCATCCAACAGTACTAGAGAGGCAGCTTCTGAAGAAGCTTATGATCCTGAGAACCCTGCCATGGCAGAGGTTAATTACATGGGTGAACCTTATGGAAACACCTATAACTCATCATGGAGAAATCATCCAAATTTCTCATGGAAGGATCAACAAAAGCCTTAACAAGGCTTTAACAATGGTGGACGCAATAGGCTGGGCAATAGCAAGCCATATCCATCATCTTCTCAGCAACAGACAGAGAATTCTGAACAAAACACTTCTAATTTAGCCAATGTAGTCTCTGATCTGTCAAAAGCCACTTTCAGTTTCATGAGTGAAACAAGATCCTCCATCAGAAATCTGGAGGCACAAGTGGGCCAGCTGAGTAAGAAAGTCATTGAAACTCCTCCCAGTACTCTCCCAAGCAATACAGAAGAGAATCCAAAAGGAGAGTGCAAAGCCATTGACATATTCAATATGGCCGAATTCACAAGGGAGGAGGAGAACAAAAATCCTAGTGAGAAAGACCTCCTGGGACGTCCCTCAAGCAAGAAGGGGTTTCCTATTAAGGATCCAAAGGAATCTGAGGCTCATATAGAGACCATAGAGATTCCATTGAATCTCCTTCTGCCATTCATGAGCTCTGAAGACTATTCATCCTCAGAAGAGAATGAAGATGTAATTGGAGAGCAAGTTGCTCAATATTTAGGAGCTATCATGAAGCTGAATGCCAAGTTATTTGGTAATGAGACTTGGGAAAGTGAACCTCCCTTGCTCATTAATGAACTGGATACTTGGATTCAGAAAATTCTACCTCAAAAGAAACAAGATCCTGGCAAGTTCTTAATACCTTGTACCATAGGCACCATGATCTTTGAAAAAGCTCTGTGTGATCTGGGGTCAGGGATAAATCTTATGCCACTCTCTGTAATGGAGAAGCTGGGGATCATTGAGGTACAACCTGCCTTGTTCTCATTACAACTGGCAGACAAGTCATTGAGACAAGCTTATGGAATAGTAGAGGACGTGTTAGTAAAGGTTGAAGGCCTTTACATCCCTGCTGATTTCATAATCTTAGACACTAGGAAGGAAGAGGATGATTGCATCATCCTTGGAAGACCTTTCCTAGCCACAGCAGGAGCTGTGATAGATGTCAACAGAGGTGAATTTGTCCTTCAATTGAATGGGGACTACCTTGTGTTTAAGGCACATGGCCATCCCTCTGTGACAAAAGAGAGTAAGCATGAATAGCTTCTCTCAGTTCAGAGTCAAGAAGAGCCCACACAGTCAAACTCTAAGTTTGGTGTTGTGAGGCCACAACCAAACTCTAAGTTTGGTGTTAAGACCCCATATCCAAACTCTAAGTTTGGTGTTGGCAACTATACAACATTGACCTGATCACCTTGTGGCTCCATGAGAGCCACTGTCAAGCTATTGACATTAAAGAAGCGCTTGTTGGGAGGCAACCCAATTTTATTTATCTAATTTTATTTTATTTTATTTTATTGTTATTTTGTGTTTTATTAGGTACATGATCATGAGGAGTCACGAAAAAAATCATAAAAATTAAAAACAGAATCAAAAACAGCAGAAAAAAAAATTTTCACCCTGGAGGACGCACAGGCTGGCGTTCAACGCCAGTAAGATGCATCTGGCTGGCGTTCAACGCCAGAACAGAGCACCATTCTGGCGCTGAACGCCAGAAACAAGCAACATTCTGGCGCTGAACGCCAGGAATGTGCCCAGAGAAGAAAAGCTGGCGCTGAACGCCAGTAACAAGCATGAAACTGGCGTTCAACGCCAGAAACATGCTTTACATGGGCGTTGAACGCCCAGAATGTGCACCAATGGGCGTTTAAACGCCAGAATGATGCATGAAGGCATTTTACATGCCTATTTGGTGCAGGGATGGAATTCCTTGACACCTCAGGATTTGTGGACCCCACAGGATCACCTCAGGATCTATGGACCCCACAGGATCCCCACCTAACATATTCCCACCTTACCTTTTAATCCTAATCACACTCTCCTATTCCCCATGCCACACTTCCCAACACTCTTCACCAATCACCTCAATTCCTCTTCCCAATTACCCCATTCACCACTCACATCCACCCACTCTTCCCCATAAACCCCACCTACCTTCAAAAATTCAAAACCAATTTCCCACCCATTCCCACCCTAAATGCCCGAATACACACTACCCCCTCTCCCTATAAATACCCTTCCATTCTACTTCATTTTCACACAACACCACCCCTTCTTCTCACCCTTGGCCGAACCATCCCTCCCCCTTCTCTACCATATTTTCTTTTTCTTCTTCTTCTTCTCTTCTTTCTTCTCTTGCTCGAGGGCGAGCAATATTTTAAGTTTGGTGTGGTAAAAGCATAAGCTTTCTGTTTTTCCATTACCATCAATGGCACCTAAGGCCGGAGTATCCTCTAGAAAAGGAAAAGGGAAGACAAAAGCTTCCACCTCCGAGTCATGGGAGATGGAAAGATTCATCTCCAAGAGCCATCAAGACCACTTCTATGATGTTGTGGCAAAGAAGAAGGTGATCCCTGAGGTCCCTTTCAAGCTCAAGAAAAATGAGTATCCGGAGATCCGACATGAAGTCCGAAGAAGAGGTTGGGAAGTCTTAACCAACCCCATGCAACAAGTCGGAATCTTAATGGTTCAAGAGTTCTATGCCAATGCATGGATCACTAGGAACCATGATCAAGGTATGAACCCGAGTCCAAAGAATTATCTCACAATGGTTCAGGGGAAATACTTGGATTTCAGTCCGGAAAATGTAAGGTTGGCATTCCACTTGCCCATGATGCAAGGTGATGAACGCCCCTACACTAGAAGGGTCAACTTTGATCAAAGGTTGGACCAAGTCCTTATGGACATTTGTGTGGAAGGAGCTCAATGGAAGAGAGACTCCAAAGGCAAGCCAGTCCAACTAAGAAGACTGGACCTCAAGCCTATAACTAGAGGATGGTTGGAGTTCATTCAACGCTCCATCATTCCTACTAGCAACCGATCTGAAGTTACTGTGGATCGGGCCATCATGATTCATAGCATCATGATTGGAGAGGAAGTAGAAGTTCATGAGGTCATTTCCAATGAAGTCTACAAAATAGCCGACAAGTCCTCACCTATGGCACGGCTAGCTTTCCCTCACCTTATTTGCCATCTATGTTACTCAGCTGGAGTCATCATAGAAGGAGATACCCTCATTGAAGAGGATAAGCCCATCACCAAGAAGAGGATGGAGCAAGCAAGAGAAGCCCCTCACGGTTCTCAAGAGATGCATGAGGAAGCTCATCATCCAGAAATCCCTGAGATGCCTCAAGGGATGCACTTTCCTCCCAACAATTATTGGGAGCAACTCAACACTTCTTTAGAAGGTTTAAGCCACAATGTGGAACAATTAAGGGTGGAACATCATGAGCACTCCATCATTCTCCATGAAATAAGAGAAGATCAAAGAGCAATGAGGGAGGAGCAACAAAGGCAAGGAAGGGACATAGAAGAGCTAAAGAACATCATTGGTCCTTCAAGAAGAAGACGCCACTAAGGTGGACTCATTCCTTGTTCTTATTTCTTTCTGCTTTTCGGTTTTTAATATTGTGTTCATCTATGTTTTGTGTCTTTATTTCATGATCATTAGTATGTAACCATGCCTTAAAGCTATGAATAAATTCCATTAATCCTTCACCTCTCTTAAAAGAAAAATGTTTTAATTCAAAGAACAAGAAGTACATGAATTTCGAATTTATCCTTGAATTTAATTTAATTATATTGATGTGGTGACAATACTTTTTGTTTTCTGAATGAATGCTTGAACAGTGCATATTTTTGATCTTGTTGTTTATGAATGTTAAAATTGTTGGCTCTTGAAAGAATGATGAACAAAGAGAAATGTTATTGATGATCTGAAAAATCATGAAATTGATTCTTGAAGCAAGAAAAAGCAGTGAATGGCGAAAAAAAAATGGCGAAAAAAAAATAGAAAAGAAAAAGAAGGAGCAGTAGAAAAAGCCAATAGCCCTTAAAACCAAAAGGCAAGGGTAAAAAAAAGGATCCAAGGCTTTGAGCATCAATGGATAGGAGGGCCCAAGGAAATTAAATCCAGGCCTAAGCGGCTAAATCAAGCTGTCCCTAACCATGTGCTTATGTCATGAAGGTCCAAGTGAAAAGCTTGAGACTGAGTGGTTAAAGTCGTGATCCAAAGCAAAAGAGTGTGCTTAAGAGCTCTGGACACCACTAACTGGGGACTCTAGCAAAGCTGAGTCACAATCTGAAAAGGTTCACCCAGTTATGTGTCTGTGGCATTTATGTATCTGGTGGTAATACTGGAAAACAAAGTACTTAGGGCCACGGCCAAGACTCATAAGTAGCTGTGTTCAAGAATCAACATGCTTAACTAGGAAAGTCAATAACACTATCCGAAATTCTAAGTTCCTAGAGAAGCCAATCATTCTAAACTTCAAAGGAAAAAGTGAGATGCCAAAACTGTTCAGAAGCAAAAAGCTACAAGTCCCGCTCATCTAATTATAATTAATATTCATTGATATTCTGGAATTTATAGTATATTCTCTTCTTTTTATCCTAATTGATTTTCAGTTGCTTGGGGACAAGCAACAATTTAAGTTTGGTGTTGTGATGAGCGGATAATTTATACCCTTTTTGGCATTGTTTTTAGGTAGTTTTTAGTAAGTTCAAGCTACTTTTTGTTAAATTCACATTTCTGGACTTTACTATGAGTTTGTGTGTTTTTCTGTGATTTCAGGTAATTTCTGGCTGAAATTGAGGGACTTGAGCAAAACTCTGAAAAAGGCTGACAAAAGGACTGATGATGCTGTTGGAATCTGACCTCCCTGCACTCAAAATGAATTTTCTGGAGCTACAGAACTTCAATTGGCGCGATCTCAACGGCGTTGGAAAGTAGACATCCAGGTCTTTCCAGCAATATTTAATAGTGCATACTTTATTCAGAAATTGACGACGTAACTTGGCGTTGAACGCCAAGTACATGCTGCTGTCTGGAGTTAAACGCCAACAAAACGTCATGATCCGGAGTTGAACGCCCAAAACACGTCATAACTCAGAGTTCAACTCCGAGAGAAGCCTCAGCTCGTGGATTGATCAAGCTCACCCCAAGCATACACCAAGTGGGCCCCGGAAGTGGATTTATGCATCAATTACTTACTCATGTAAACCCTAGGAGCTAGTTTATTATAAATAGAACATTTAACTATTGTATTAGATGTCTTTTGACCACGTTTCATCTTTGGTCTCAGTTTTGTTTTATTCTTCATCCTAAGAGGCTATTGATCACGTTTTAGGGGGCTGGCCATTTGGCCATGCCTGAACCTTTTACTTATGTATTTTCAACGGTGGAGTTTCTGCACACCATAGATTAAGGGTGTGGAGCTCTGCTGCACCTCAAGTATTAATGCAATTCTATTTTCTTCCATTCAATTCAACTTGTTCTTATTCCAAGATATTCATTCGCACCCAAGAACATGATGAATGTGATGATTATGTGACGCTCATCATCATTCTCACCTATGAACGCGCGTGATTGACAACCACCTTCGTTCTACATGCAACCGAGCTTGAATGTGTATCTCTTAGATTCCCCAACAGAATCTTCGTGGAATAAGCTAGATAAATGGCGGCATTCTTGAGGATCCGGAAAGTCTCACCTTGTCTGTGGTATTCCGAGTAGGATCCTGGGAATCCGGAAAGTCTAACCTTGTCTGTGGTATTCCGAGTAGGATTCCGGTAATGAATGACTGTGACGTGCTTCAGACTCGCAAGTGCTAGGCGTTAGTGACAGACGCAAAAGAATCAAGGGATTCTATTCCAGTAGGAGCGGGAACCAACCAGTGATTAGCCGTGCTGTGACAGAGCGCGTGAGCGTAGTTTTCACTGCGAGGATGGGATGTAGCCTTCGGCCAGTGTGATGCCTCCAGACGATTAGCCATGCGAGTGACAGCCGCAGAGGACCATTTTTCGGAGAGGATACAAAGTAGCCATCGTCGAACGGTGAACCCCTATACACAGCTTGCCATGGAAAGGAGTAAGAAGGATTGAGTTGAAGCAGTAGGAAAGTAGGCGTTCTTGAGCCATACAGTATCTCCATTCGCTTATCTGAAATTCTCACCAATGAATCTGCATAAGTATCCCTTTTATTATTTCTATTTTCTTATTTCTATTTTCGAAACCATAAACAAACTTAATCTGCCTAACTGAGATTTACAAGGTGACCATAGCTTGCTTCATACCAACAATCTCTGTGGGATCGACCCTTACTCACGTAAGGTTTATTACTTGGACGACCCAGTACACTTGCTGGTTAGTTGAACGGAGTTGTGAATTCAACTGGTGCCATAATAATGATTTCATACAAATACAAAGAACATGGATCACAATTTCGTCCACCAGGCGTCACCGTTGTCAATGAATGCCGCCATCAATTCTAGCTAATACCACGAAGATTCTGATTAAGCAATCTAAGAGATATGCGTTCGGTCTAAGGTAGAACGGAAGTGGTTGTCAGTCACGCGTTCATAGGTGAGAATGATGATGAGTGTCATAGATCATCACATTCATCATGTTGAAGTGCAACGAATATCTTAGAATAAGAATAAGCTGAATTGAATAGAAAATAGTAGTAATTGCATTAAAACTCGAGGTACAGCAGAGCTCCACACCCTTAATCTATGGTGTGTAGAAACTCCATCGTTGAAAATACAAAAGTGATCAAGGTCTAGGCATGGCCGAATGGCCAGCCTCCACAAAAGACATATGAATTCGAAAATAGGGAAAAGGACCAAATATGTGGTGAAAAGACACTAGTACAATAGTAAAAAAATCTATTTATACTAAAACTAGCTACTAGGGTTACAGAGATAAGTGATTGATGCAGAAATCCACTTCCGGGACCCACTTGGTGTGTGCTTGGGCTGAGCTTGAGCTTTATACGTGCAGAGACTTCTTTTGGAGTTAAATGCCAAGTTGTAACGTGTTTTTGGCGTTTAACTCTGGTTTGTGACGTTTTTTCTAGCGTTTGACTCCAGAATGCAGCATGGAACTGTTGTTGAACGCCAGTTTGCGTCATCTAATATCGAATAAAGTATGAACTATTATATATTGCTAGAAATCCCTGGATGTCTACCTTCCAACGCCGTTGAGAGCGCGCCTTTTGGAGTTGTGTAGCTACAGAAAATCCATTTCGAATGCAGGGAGGTCAGAATCCAACAGCATCAGTAGTCCTTTGACAGCCTTTTATCAGAGTTTTGCTCAGGTCCCTCAATTTCAGCCAGAAAATACCTGAAATCACAGAAAAACACATAAACTCATAGTAAACTCCAGAAATATAAATTTTACATAAAAACTAATAAAAAAAATCCCTAAAAGTAGCTAGATCCTACTAAAAACTATCTAAAAATAATGCCAAAAAGCGTATAAATTATCCGCTCATCACAACACCAAACATAAATTGTTGCTTGTCCCCAAGCAACTAAAAATCAATTAGTATAAAAAGAAGAGAATATACTATAGATCCCAAAAAATCAATGAATATTAGTTCTAATTAGATAAGCGGGACTTGTAGCTTTTTGCTTCTGAACAGTTTTGGCATCTCACTTTCTCCTTTGAAGTTTAGAATGATTGGAATCTATAGGAACTCAAAATTTTGGATAGTGTGATTGATTCTCCTAGTTAAGTATGTTGATTCTTGAACACAGCTACTTTTATGAGTCTTCGCCGTGGCCCTAAGCACTTTGTTTTCCAGTATTACCACCAGATACATAAATGCCACGGACACAAAACTGGGTGAACCTTTTCAGATTGTGACTCAGCTTTGCTAAAGTCCCCAGTTAGAGGTGTCCAGAGCTCTTAAGCACACTTTTTTTGCTTTGGATCACGACTTTAACCACTTAGTCTCAAGCTTTTCACTTGGACCTGCAAGCCACAAGCACATGGTTAGGGACAGCTTGATTTAGCCACTTAGGCCTGGATTTTATTTCCTTGGGCCCTCCTATCCATTGATGCTCAAAGCCTTGGATCCTTTTTACCCTTTCCTTTTGGTTTTAAGGGCTATTGGCTTTTTCTGCTTGCTTTTTCTTTTTCTTTTTGTATTTTTTTCGCCACTTTTTTTTCGCAAGCTTTTGCTATTCACTGCTTTTTCTTGCTTCAAGAATCAAATTTATGATTTTATAGATTATCAATAACATTTTTTTTCGTTCATCATTCTTTCAAGAGCCAACAATTTTAACATTCATAAACAATTATTTTTGATCAAAAATATGCACTGTTCAAGCATTTATTCAGAAAACAAAAAGTATTGTCACCACATCAATATAATTAAACTAATTTCAAGGATAAATTCGAAACTCATGTACTTCTTGTTCTTTTGAATTAGGAACATTTTTTATTTAAGAGAGGTGAAGGATTCATGGAATTATTCATAGCCTTAAGACATAGTTACTACATACTAATGATCATGAAGTAGAGACACAAAACATAAACAAACATATAGCATAAAAACCGAAAAAAACAATAGAGAAATAAGAACAATGAATGAGTCCACCTTAGTGATGGTGGCGCTTTCTTCTTGAAGAACCAATGATGTCCTTGAGCTCTTCTATGTCTCTTCCTTGCCTTTGTTGCTCCTCCCTCATTGCTCCTTGATCTTCTCTAATTTCATGGAGAATGAGGGAGTGCTCTTGATTTTCCACCCTTAATTGATCCATATTGTAACTCAAATCTTCTAGAGAAGTGTTGAGTTGTTCCCAATAGTTGTTAGGAGGAAAGTGCATCCCTTGAGTCATCTCTGTGATTTCTTGGTGATGAGCTTCCTCATGCGTCTCTTGGGATCCATGAGTGGGCTCTCTTGTTTGCTCCATCCTCTTCTTAGTGATGGGCTTATCCTCCTCAATGGGGATGTCTCCTTCTATGATAACTCCAGCTGAGTAACATAGATGGCAAATAAGATGAGGAAAAGCTAGCCATGCCATGGTGGAGGATATTTCGGCTATTTTGTAGAATTCAAGGGAGATGACTTCATGAACTTCTACTTCCTCTCCATTCATGATGCTATGAATCATGATGGCCCGATCCACAGTAACTTTGGATCGGTTGCTAGTGGGGATGATGGAGCGTTGGATAAACTCCAACTATCCTCTAGCCACAAGCTTGAGGTCCAGTCTTCTTAATTGAACTGGCTTGCCTTTGGAGTCTCTTTTCCATTGAGCTCCTTCCACACATATGTCCATAAGGACTTGGTCCAACCTTTGATCAAAGTTGACCCTTCTAGTGTAGGGGCGTGCATCTCCTTGCATCATGGGCAAGTTGAATGCCAACATCATATTTTCCGGATTGAAATCTAAGTATTTCCCCGGGACCATTGTAAGATAATTCGTTAGATTCAGGTTCACACTTTGATCATGGTTCCTAGTGATCCATGCATTGGCATAGAACTCTTGAACCATTAAGATTCTAACTTGTTGAATGGGGTTGGTCAGAACTTCCCAACCTTTTCTTTGGATCTCATGTCGGATCTCCGGATACTCATTTTTCTTAAGTTTGAAAGGGACCTCGGGGATCACCTTCTTCTTGGCCACAACTTCATAGAAGTGGTCTTGATGGGCTTTGGAGATGAATCTCTCCATCTCCCATGACTCGGAGGTGGAAGCTTTTGTCTTCCCTTTCCCTTTTCTAGAGATTTCTTCAGCCTTAGGTGCCATAGGTGGTTATGGAAAAACAAAAAAGCTATACTTTTACCACACCAAACTTAGAATATTGCTCGCCCTCAAGCAAGAAAAGAAAGAGTAGATGAAGAAGAAGAAGATATGCAGGTGAGGAAGAAAGGGTTATGTTTCGGCAAAGGAGGAGAAGAGGGTTGTGTTGTGTGAAAATGAAGAAGAATGGAGGGGTTTATATAATGGAGGGAGAGGGTTTAAGGTTCGGCCATATTGGGTGGGTTGGGTGGGAAAAGGGATTTTGAATTTTGAAGGTAGGTGGGGTTTATGGGGAAGAGTGGATGGATGTGAGTGGTGAAGAGGTGATAGGGAAGAGAGATTGAGGTGATTGGTGAAGGGTTTTTGGGGAAGAGTGTTATTGGATTGTATGAAGAGGAGAGAAAGTGAGTTGAGGTTGGTGGGGATCCTGTGGGATCCACAGATCCTGAGATGATCCTGTGGAGTCCACAGATCCTGAGGTGTTGATGAGCGGATAATTTGTACGCTTTTTGGCACTGTTTTTAGTATGTTTTTAGTAATTTTAGTTGAGTTCTTAGTATATTTTTATTAGTTTTTAGTTAAAATTCACTTTTCTGGACTTTACTATGAGTTTGTGTGTTTTTCTGTGATTTCAGGTATTTTCTGGCTGAAATTGAGGGACCTGAGCAAAAATCTGATTCAGAGACTGAAAAGGACTGCAGATGCTGTTGGATTCTGACCTCCCTGCACTCGAAGTGGATTTTCTGGAGCTACAGAAGCCCAATTGGCGCGCTCTCAACGGCGTTGGAAAGTAGACATCCTGGGCTTTCCAGCAATATATGATAGTCCGTACTTTGCCCAAGATTTGATGGCCCAAACCGGCGTTCAAAGTCACCCTCAGAATTCCCAGCGTTAAACGCCGGAACTGGCACCAAAATGGGAGTTAAACGCCCAAACTGGCACAAAAGCTGGCGTTTAACTCCAAGAAGAGTCTCTACACGAAAATGCTTCATTGCTCAGCCCAAGCACACACCAAGTGGGCCCGGAAGTGGATTTTTATGTCATTTACTCATCTCTGTAAACCTTAGGCTACTAGTTCTCTATAAGTAAGACCTTTTACTATTGTATTTTCATCTTGAGATCTTTGAATCTTTTGATCACTGGGGGCTGGCCTCACGGGTATGCCTAGACCTTGTTCTTATGTATTTTCAACGGTGGAGTTTCTACACACCATAGATTAAGGTGTGGAGCTCTGCTGTACCTCGATTATTAATGCAATTACTATTGTTCTTCTATTCAATTCCGCTCATTCTTTGTCCAAGATATCACTTGTTCTTCAACTTGATGAATGTGATGATCCGTGACACTCATCATCATTCTCACCTATGAATGTGTGACTGACAACCACCTCCGTTCTACCTTAGATTGGGTGAATATCTCTTGGATTCCTGATACACGATGCATGGTTGATCGCCTGACAACCGAGTGCTCGCCTGACAAACGAGCCAGCCATTCCGTGAGATCAGAGTCTTCGTGGTATAGGCAAGAACTGATGGCAGCATTCAAGAGAATCCGGAAGGTCTAACCTTGTCTGTGGTATTCTGAGTAGGATTCAATGATTGAATGACTGTGACGTGCTTCAAACTCCTAGCAGGCGGGGCGTTAGTGACAGACGCAAAAGAATCAATGGATTCTATTCCGGCCTGACCGAGAACCGACAGATGGATAGCCGTGCCGTGACAGGGTGCGTTGAACATTTCCACTGAGAGGATGGGAGGTAGCCACTGACAACGGTGAAACCCTTGCATAAGCTTGCCATGGAAAGGAGTAAGAAGGATTGGATGAAGACAGTAGGAAAACAGAGAGACGGAAGGGAAGGCATCTTCATACGCTTATCTGAAGCTTTCACCAATGATATACATAAGTATCTCTATCTTTATCTTTATGTTTTATTCATATATCACCCATACCCACTTGAGTCTGCCTGACTAAGATTTACAAGGTGACCATAGCTTGCTTCATACCAACAATCTCCGTGGGATCGACCCTTACTCGCGTAAGGTTTATTACTTGGACGACCCAGTGCACTTGCTGGTTAGTTGTGCAAAGTTGTGTTTATGCCATGGTATTGAGCACCAAGTCTTTGGGGCCATTACTAGGGATTATTTGAGTTGTGAAAAGTAGTGATCACAATTTCGCACACCAGGTGTCAAGGATTATTATCCCTGCACCAATGAGGCGTGTAAAACGCCCTCTGCATGCAATCCTGGCATTCAACGCCAGATTGATGCTTGTTTCTGGCGTTGGACGCCAGCTTCATGCTTGTTTTGGGCGTTCAACGCCCATTTGCAGCATGTTTCTAGTGTTGAACGCCAGTTCCATGCTTGTTTCTGGCGTTCAGCGCCAGCTCTCCTCGGGGTGTATTCCTGGCGTTTAAATGCCAGGATGCTACTTGTTTCTGGCGTTCAATGCTAGATTCATGCTCTGTTCTGGCGTTGAACGCCAGCCAGATGCTCCTTACTGGCGTTTAGACGCCAGTAAGCCCTTCCTCCAAGGAGTGCTTTTTTTTCTGTTGTTTTTTATTCTGTTTTTAATTTTAGTATTTATTTCGTGACTCCACATGATCATGAACCTAATAAAACATAAAAGAACAATAAAATAAAAATAAAAATAAAAATTGGGTTGCCTCCGAATGAGCGCTCCTTTAATGTCAATAGCTTGACAGTGGGCTCTCATGGAGCCTCACAGATGATCAGGTCAATGTTGTAGACTCCCAACACCAAACTTAGAGTTTGGATGTGGGGATTCAACACCAAACTTAGAGTTTGGCTGTGGCCTCTCAACACCAAACTTAGAATTTGATTGTGGGGGCCTTGTTTGACTCTGTACTGAGAGAAGCTTTTCATGCTTCCTCTCCATGTATACAGAAGAACACCCTTGGGTCTTAAACACAAGGTAGTCCCCATTCAATTGAAGGACTAATTTTCCTCTGTTAACATCTATCACAACTCTTGCTGTGGCTAGGAAAGGTCTTCCAAGGATGATGCATTCATCCTCCTCCTTCCTAGTGTCTAAGATTATGAAATCAGCAGGGATGTAAAGGCCTTCAACCTTCACTAACACGTCCTCTACCAATCCATAAGCCTGTCTTACTGACTTATCTGCCATTTGTAATGAGAATATGGCAGGTTGTACCTCAATGATCCCCAGCTTCTCCATTACAGAGAGTGGCAAAAGATTTATGCCTGACCCTAGGTCACACAGAGCCTTCTCAAAGGTCATGGTGCATATGGTACAGGGTATTAAGAATTTGCCAGGATCTTGTCTTTTTTTAGGTAAAGTTTGCTGAACCCATGTATCTAGTTCACTAATGAGCAAGGGAGGTTCACCTTCCCAAGTCTCATTACCAAACAATTTGGCATTCAGCTTCATGATGGCTCCTAGATATTGAGCAACTTGCTTCAGTTACATCTTCATCCTCTTTAGAGGAAGAATAGTCTTCAGAGCTCAAGAATGGCAGAAGGAGGTTTAATGGGATCTCTATGGTCTCTATATGACCTTCAGATCTCTTTGGGTCCTCAATAGGGAGCTCCTTCTTGCTTGAGAGACGTCCCATGAGGTCTTCCTCATTGGGATTCATGTCCTCTCCTTCCTCCCTAGGTTCGGCCATGTTGATTATGTCTATAGCCTTGCACTCTCTTTTTGGATTCCCTTCAGTATTGCTTGGGAGAGTACTAGGAGGAGTTTCAGTGACTTTCTTACTCAACTGGACCACTTGTGCCTCTAAATTTCTGATGGAGGACCTTGTTTCACTTATGAAACTTAAAGTGGCCTTAGACAGATCAGAGACTATGTTTGCTAAGTTAGAGGGGCTCTATTCAGAATACTCTGTCTGTTGCTGAGAAGATGATGGAAAAGGCTTGCTATTGCTGAGCCTATTTCTTCCACCATTATTAAAGCCTTGTTGAGGCTTTTGTTGATCCTTCCATGAGAAATTTGGATGATTTCTGTATGATAAGTTATAGGTGTTTCCATAAGGTTCACCCATGTAATTTACCTCTGCCATTGCAGGGTTCTCAGGGTCATAAGCTTCTTCTTCAGAAGATGCCTCTTTAGTACTGTTAGATGCATTTTGCCATCCATTCAGACTTTGAGAAATCATGTTGACTTGCTGAGTCAAAATTTTGTTCTGTGCCAATATGGCATTCAGAGCATCAATTTCAAGAACTCCCTTCCTCTGAGGCGTCCCATTATTCACGGAATTCCTCTCAGAAGTGTACATGAACTGGTTATTTACAACCATGTCAATAAGTTCTTGTGCTTCTGCAGGTGTTTTCTTTAGGTGAATGGATCCACATGCAGAATGGTCCAGTGACATCTTAGAGAACTCAGATAGACCACAATAGAATATATCCAGAATAGTCCACTCTGAAAGCATGTCAGAAGGACACCTTTTGGTCATCTGCTTGTATCTTTCCCAAACTTCATAGAGGGAGGTAATTTTCAAAAATTAGAGAGAGGAAAGTAGTTAGGTGGTTTTGAAAAAGATAAGATATAGTTAATACAAACAAAAAGTCAACTAGTTAGTTGAAGAAGATTTGAAAATCAATTTTGAAAAGATAAGAAGTTGGAAAAGACATTTTAAAATCAAATTTTTGAAAAAGATAAAAAGATATGATTGAAAAAGATTTAATTAAAAAGATATGATGGAAAAAATATTTTGAAAAAGATTTGATTTTTAAAATCAAAATTGATTACTTGACTAACAAGAAACTAAAAGATATGATTCTAGAATTTAAAGATTGAACCTTTCTTAATAAGAAAGTAACAAACTTCAAATTTTTGAAAATCAATCACATTAATTGTTAGTAAAGTTTTCGAAATTTTGAAATAAAGATAAGAAAAAGATTTTGAAAATAATTTTAAAATTTTTGAAAATAATAAAAAAATGAAAAAGATTTTATTTTTGAAAAAGATTTTGAAAAGATAGGATTTTTAAAATTGAAAATTTGACTTGACTTATAAGAAATAGTTAAGTTTTAAAAATTTTTGACTAAGTCAACTCAAATTTTCGAAAATTATGAGCAAAATAAGGAAAAGATATATATATTTTTTAATTTTTAATGATGAGAGAGAAAAACATAAAAATGGCTCACAACATGAAAATTATGAATCAAAACACATGATGCATGCAAGAACACTATGAATGTCAAGATGAACACCAATAATACTTTGAAGATCAAGATGAACATCAAGACTTATTTTTGAAAAATTTTCAAGAAAAGAAAAACATGCAAGATACCAAACTTAGAAATCTTTAATGCTTAGATACTATGAATGCAAAAATGCATATGAAAAACAACAAAAGACACAAAACAAGAAAATTTAAAGATCAAACAAGAAGACTTATCAAGAACAACTTGAAGATCATGAAGAACACCATGCATGAAAATTTTGAAAAATGCATAAATTTTAAAAACATGCAATTGACACCCAACTTAAAAATTGACACTATACTCAAACAAGAAACACAAAAATATTTTTGATTTTTTTTTCGATTTTATAATTTTTTTGGATTTTATTTTATATTTTTCGAAAACATATTTTGGACAAAGGAAGTAATGAATCCAAAGTCCTCAATCAGAATTCCAGGAATCATATAATGTTAGTCTAAAGCTCCGGTCCAGGAATTAGACATGGCTTTACAGCCAACCAGGCTTCAACATGTTACATGAAACTCTAGAATTCATTCTTAAAAACTCTGACAATTTTCGAAAACAGGTGATAAATTTTTGAAAGATTTTTGAAAATTTTTTTAAAATAAAACAAAAAAGAAAATAACCTAATCTGAGCAACAAGATGAACCGTCAATTGTCCAAACTCGAACAATCCCCGGCAACGGCATCAAAAACTTGGTGCACGAAATTGTGATCTCTAATAATGGCATTCAACTTGGTATGCGCATCTACTAACTCAGCACTTTCTTCACAAATTCGCACAACTAACTAGCAAGTGCACTGGGTCGTCCAAGTAATAAACCTTACGTGAGTAAGGGTCGATCCCACGGAGATTGTTGGTATGAAGCAAGCTATGGTCATCTTGTAAATCTCAGATAGGCGGATTTAAATAATTATATTGGTTTTCAAAAATAATAATAAATAAAACATAAAATAAAGATAAAGATACTTATGTAGATCATTGGTGGAAATTTCAGATAGGCGTATGAAGATGCTGTGCTCCTTCTGAATCTCTGCTTTCCTACTGCCTTCATCCAATCCTTCTTACTCCTTTCCATGGCAAGCTGTATGTAGGGTATCACCGTTGTCAATGGCTACATCCCATCCTCTCAGTGAAAATGGTCCAAATGCTCTATCACAGCACGACTAATCATCTGTCGGTTCTCAATCATGTCGGAATAGAATCCATTGATTCTTTTGCGTTTGTCATCACGCCCAACAATCGCAAGTTTGAAGCTCATCATAGTCATTCAATCCCTGAATCCAACTCGAAATACCACAGACAAGGTTTAGACTTTCCGGATTCTCATGAATGCCGCCATCAATTCTAGCTTATACCACGAAGATTCTGATTAAGGAATCTAAGAGATATGCGTTCGGTCTAAGGTAGAACGGAAGTGGTTGTCAGTCACGCGTTCATAGGTGAGAATGATGATGAGTGTCACGGATCATCACATTCATCATGTTGAAGTGCAACGAATATCTTAGAATAAGAATAAGCTGAATTGAATAGAAAATAGTAGTAATTGCATTAAAACTCGAGGTACAGCAAAGCTCCACACCCTTAATCTATGGTATGTAGAAACTCCACCGTTGAAAATACAAAAGTGATCAAGGTCTAGGCATGACCGAATGGACAGCCTCCACAAAAGACATATGAATTCGAAAATAGGGAAAATGACCAGATATGTGGTCAAAATACACTAGTACAATAGTAACAAATTCTATTTATACTAAAACTAGCTACTAAGGTTACAGAGATAAGTGATTGATGCAGAAATCCACTTCCGGGGCCCACTTGGTGTGTGCTTGGGCTGAGCTTGAGCTTTATACATGCAGAGGCTTCTTTTGGAATTAAACGCCAAGTTGTAACATGTTTTTGGCGTTTAACTCTGGTTTGTGACGTGCTTCTGGCGTTTGACTCCAGAATGCAGCATAGAACTGGCGTTGAACGCCAGTTTGTGTCATCTAATCTCGAATAAAGTATGAACTATTATATATTGCTAGAAAGCTCTGGATGTCTATTTTTCAACTCTGTTGAGAGCGAGCCATTTAGAGTTCTGTAGCTCAAGAAAATCCATTTCGAGTGCAGGGAGGTCAGAATCCAATAGTATCAGCAGTCCTTTGACAGCCTTTTATCAGAGTTTTGCTCAGGTCCCTCAATTTCAGTCAGAAAATACCTAAAATCATAGAAAAATACATAAACTCATAGTAAAGTCTAGAAATATTAATTTTACATAAAAATTAATAAAACATCCCTAAAAGTAGCTAGATCCTACCAAAAACTATCTAAAAACAATGCCAAAAAGCATATAAATTATCCGCTCATCAATCTTCCACCTGGCCCTGAGGGGATGGATGCCTATCAAGAGGCCTCCCTCAAGTGCCAGACATACCAGTTTGACTGGGATAACGTCCTTGCATAATAGCACAACCTGGCAGCACTTGGATCTATGGACAGCATCGGACTCGACCTAAGAGCATCTCAGCTCCTGCACTTATCTTGAAGGCTCACGTGTGGGCACAGATTATGTCCCACTATGTATTTCTGAGCACTCATGAGTCCACCTTCACCACAGACATGGCTGTTATCATCTGGTGCATTCTCAGAGAGCATCCTCTAAATATACCAAGGCACATCCGGTAGACCATGGGGCACGTATAGATTGCGGGTAACCTACCCTTTTCCGCATTGATTTTGGATCTTTTCTCTACAGCTGGGGTTTTCTATAGGGCTAGGGACACCAAAGCCATTATCCCAATGGCTGATCAGTATGTCCCGAATGGGAAGTATATCAGACCCCAGTACCTTCTGCTAGCTGACATCTTGGCCCATCTCTAGACACTCCTCCTACTTCCGCCCCGCCATCATCCACACTTCATACACCATCCACTACTCAGATGTTCTTTCAGATCCTTTAGAGGTTAGACCGGTAAGACTGGCAGATGGAGCGACTGGAGTGCCGCAACAAGCACCGATACACCTATCTGAAGGAGCTCATTGTTAGTACTCACCCACCTCCAGAAGAGAAGGATACCTCGGACTCCACTTCACCTACCAACACCGGGACCCATGACGACCCCGACAGTGGAGGTGATGCTACTAGCCCCACCTTGCTTCTTACTGCTGGCACAGAGGACCGTGCCAAGCTTTAAGTGTGGGGAGGTGTCAATACCTGACTTCCGGAGGTAATCTCTCTCTCTTAACACCAATATGTTATTTTTCTTATGTTAGATAGGATAGATTGCATGATAATAATTGCTTGACTGTATATTCTACTTGGTTGAAATGATGAGTTTCTCGCCAAGACCTTGTTTAGAGCATTTCACTAATTCAAACTGAATATTTGTGTTAAAACTTGTCTGAAGATTATAATTTGGAACATAATTTATGGCTAAGAACACATAACCTGTGAGATTTTGAGCTTAATTATATGGTTACATTATTTAACCATGATTTTTATTCTTGTGTGTTTTCTTCTCTATTATTGCAATCTATGGTTTATTCCATTCTATATGTCCATTGTTTAGTGTATATTCATGCATACATATGATTGAGGCCATCATTTGTTATTAGCTCACTTATCCCAAATAGCCTACCATTTCATCTGCCTTTATTTGCCACTTTGAGCCTTTTTTACCCCAATTGTTCTTTATGTTACCACATCACTAGCCTTAAGCAGAAAAATAAGTAATTACCCCAATTGAATCTTTGGTTAGCTTAAGATAGAGATTGTGTGTTAATTAAGTGTTGGAAATTGTGGGAACTGTGGTTGATGAGAATATGTATTGTTTTATTGACAAATATTGAGAATTTGGGTGATACTCATGTGAAATTATAAAAACCATATGCTTTGATTTACTACGCTCTCAAAAAAAAAACTAAAGGGGAATAAAATCACCTCAATGTTAAGTTCAATAAAAAGATCAATGCATATAAAATGAAATAAAAGGAAGTTGAATACATGAGTATGTGATAAATACAAAAGTGAGATTATGGGTAGCTAGACATGAATTTAGACTTATATAGAGTGTGTGTATGTGTTAGGTGATGACCGAAATTCACTACCCACATATAATGAATCTGTTCTTTGGCAAGTGCACCAAATTGTCGTCAAGTAATAACCCACAATGGAGTGGAATCGTATCCACAGAGATTAAAGGACTAAGCAAACAATAGTTGATTAATTAGCCTAGTTAGACTAGCATTAAGGAAATGTAAATGATATGAAAGTAAAGGAAAGTAATAAAGTGCAAGAAAGTAAATGGCAAGAAAAGTAAAGTACAAGAAAGTAAAGTGCTGGAAATGTAAACTGCAGAAAATATAAATAACCATAAAGTAAATAAAAGAAAGAAAGATAAAATAAGCATTAGGATCAAGAGATATTGCATTTTCTGGATCAATTGATTTCATCTCATCTTCAATCATGCAACTCATTGACCTCTTGGCAATCATGATTGATTGAACCCCAATCCCTTAGTGATTCAATCTCTCAAATCTTGATAATTAGCCAATTCCTTGGTCTAATTGCTCATGAAGAGAGATATGCTTGGTCCCTGATTATACCACACATCATCATAGATCTAAATAGTGGGTGGATTATATGTCACCATATCCAATCCCAAAATCCAAATCTACTCAAGTGTGAGAAGGATTTTCAAGCATGGTTTTATGATTCCTCTTCCAAGGTTCACATAAAACCCAAATACATTCAATCTCTTTACCAAGATAATTGAATGCTAACATGAAGAACGAAATCCCTTCTAGTAAATCAAAGATAGATGAAGAGAAGAAGAAGAATAAAAATAATCAATCCATTGAAAAACAATAAAGCTCTCTTTTCCAATGGAAAGAGTTAGTTCTTCATAACTAATTTATTTACAAAGTAAGAAAGAAAAAAGAAGAAATTGATGGTGAACAGAAAGGGTCCGAAGACTTCCCTCAACTGAGCATGCCTAATTCTATGAAACTAAGACCTTTATATAGGCTTTCCTAAATTACAAACTAAAATGAAAATGAAAGCAAATTACAATGAAATGAAAATAAACTATTCTAGATGCTTCTTGTGACCTTGATTGGTTGTCAAATATGTCTTGAATGAGAGTTAGAGTGGGCTTGATTGAAGGTTGGAGGCTGCAGGGAGAAGTTGGCGTGTGTTTCAAGTGCCACTCCCACTTGATTTTGTTCTTTGGATTGTGACCCACTTTGCAACGTTGAAAGTATGGAGTTATTTGGGCCTCAAATTGAATGTCCACTATGAAGTATAATATATTTTTGGAATTCCTTGGATATTAGCTTTCTAACTCTTTTAAAATCAACTCATTTGGACTTCTGTAGTTCAAGTTATGCCCAGTTGAAGGTGGACAGGTCAGTCTGTCAAGTACCCTGATGTGCCATGCCCACTCTTTAGCGTGTCACGCTCCCTTGTTGTGAAACTGGCGTGCCACGCCCACTCTTTGGCGTGCCACGCCTTCAATGATGTACCAAAATCTCCTCTCTGCCCATTAGAACTGGCGTGCCACGCCCATTATGAAAATCAAGCTGGCGTGCCACGCCTTCGATGGCAAGTGACACGCCCAAGTTTTGCAATGCTAAAATAATGGCATTTTTCACCTCTAGTTTTAATGTCCACCCTAGAATGTTATATATTGTTGGAAAGCTCTTGATTTCATCTTTTCAACTCCACCAAAATTAAAGCATTTAAATCTCTACAACTCAAGTTATGTTCCTTTGAAGATGAAGAGGTCAGGCTGTGATGAGCGGATAATTTATACGCTTTTTGGCATTATTTTTAGGTAGTTTTTAGTAAGTTTAAGCTACTTTTATGGATGTTTTCATTAGTTTTTATGTTAAATTCACATTTCTGGACTTTACTATGAGTTTTTGTGTTTTTCTGTGATTTAGGGTAATTTCTGGCTGAAATTGAGGGACTTGAGCAAAACTCTGAAAAAGGCTGACAAAAGGACTGCTGATGCTGTTGTGATCTGACCTCCCTGCACTCAAAATGGATCTTCTGGAGCTACGGAACTCCAAATGGCGCGCTCTCAACGGCGTTAGAAAGTAGACATCCAGAGCTTTCCAGCAATATATAATAGTCCATACTTTATTCGGAAATTGACGACGTAACTTGGCGTTGAACGCCAAGTACATGCTGCTGTCTGGAGTTAAACGCCAGAAAAACGTCATGATCTGGAGTTGAACGCCCAAAACACGTCATAACTTGGAGTTCAACTCCAAGAAAAGCCTCAGCTCGTGGATTGATCAAGCTCAGCCCAAGCATACACCAAGTGGGCCCCGGAAGTGGATTTATGCATCAATTACTTACTCATGTAAACCCTAGTAGCTAGTCTAGTATAAATAGGATAAGTTACTATTGTATTAGATATCTTTTGGTCTCAGTTTTGTTTTACTCTTCATCTTAAGAGGCTACTGGTCACGTTTTAGGGGGCTGGCCATTCGGCCATGCCTGGACCTTTCACTTATGTATTTTCAACAGTGGAGTTTCTGCACACCATAGATTAAGGGTGTGGAGCTCTACTGTACCTCAAGTATTAATGCAATTCTATTTTCTTCCATTCAATTCAACTTGTTCTTATTCCAAGATATTCATTCGCACCCAAGAACATGATGAATGTGATGATTATGTGACGCTCATCATCATTTTCACCTATGAACGCGTGCCTGACAACCACCTCCGTTCTACATGCAACCGAGCTTGAATGTGTATCTCTTAGATTCCCCAACAGAATCTTCGTGGTATAAGCTAGATAGATGGCGGCATTCATGAGGATCCGGAAAGTCTATCCTTGTCTATGGTATTCCGAGTAGGATCCTGGGAATCCGGAAAGTTTAACCTTGTCTGTGGTATTCCGAGTAGGATTCCGGTATTGAATGACTGTGACGTGCTTCAGACTCGCAAGTGCTGGGCGTTAGTGACAGACGCAAAAGAATCAAGGGATTCTATTCCAGCAGGAGCGGGAACCAACCAATGACTAGCCGTGCTGTGACAGAGCGCGTGAGCGTAGTTTTCACTGCGAGGATGGGATGTAGCCTTCGGCCAGTGTGATGCCTCCAGACGATTAGCCATGCGAGTGACAGCGCAGAGGACCATTTTCCAGAGAGGATACAAAGTAGCCATCCTCGAACGGTGAACCCCTATACACAGCTTGCCATGGAAAGGAGCAAGAAGGATTGAGTTCAAGCAGTAGGAAAGCAGGCGTTCTCGAGCCATACAGTACACTTGCTGGTCAGCTGAACGGAGTTGTGAATTCAAATAGAGCCAATTATTAAATTTTATACAAGTACAAAAGAATATGGATCACAATTTCGTCCACCAAGTTTTTGGCGCCGTTGCCGGGGATTGTTCGAGTATGGACAACTGACGGTTCATCTTGTTGCTCAGATTAGGTAATTTTCTTTTCAAAAACTTTTTCAAAATTTTTCTTTTAATTTTCGTTTTTCCAAACTATATTTTCGAAAAAAATTAATAAAAATCCAAAAAAATTAGAAAATCATAAAAACCAAAAATATTTTGTGTTTCTTGTTTGAGTCTTGAGTCAATTTTTAAGTTTGGTGTTAATTGCATGCTTTAAAAATTTTTCTTGCATTTTTTCGAAAATTCCATGCATTCATAGTGTTCTTCATGATCTTCAAGTTGTTCTTGATAAGTTTTCTTGTTTGATCTTGATGTTTTCTTGTTTTGTGTCTTTTCTTGTTTTTCATGTGCATCTTTGCATTCATATTTTCCAAGCATTAAAAATTCCTAAGTTTGGTGTCTTGCATATTTTCTTTGCATCAAAAATTTTTCAAAAATATGTTCTTGATGTTCATCATGATCTTCAAAGTGTTCTTGGTGTTCATCTTGACATTCATAACATTCTTACATGCATTCATTGTTTTGATCTAAAATATCTTTTCCTTAATTCCCTCCAAATTTTTGAAAATTTGAGTTGACTTAGTCAAAAAATTTTAAAAATTAGTTGTTTCTTACAAGTCAAGTCAAAATTTTAATTTTAAAAATCTTATCTTTTCAAAATCTTTTTCAAAAATTATATCCTTTTCAATTTTTTCTATTTTTTCGAAAATTTCAAAAATCTTTTTCAAAATATTTTCAAAATCTTTTTCTTATCTTTATATCATATTTTCGAAAATTCACTAATAATTAATGTGATTGATTCAAAAATTTGAAGTTTATTACTTTCTTGTTAAGAAAGGTTCAATCTTTAAGTTCTAGAATCTTATCTTGTAGTTTCTTGTTAGTGAAGTAAGTAATTTCAAATTTTTAAATTAAATCTTTTTATCTCTTATCTTATCTTTTTCAAAATTTTATCTTTTAAAAAAATTTGATTTCAAAATATCTTATCTAACTTCTTATCTTCTTATCTTTTTAAAATTTGATTTCAAATCTTTTTCAATCAACTAACTAACTTTTTGTTTGTTTTTTATCTTTTTCAAAACACCCTAACTACTTTTCCCTCTTCAATTTTCGAAAATACCTCTCTCTTTTTCCAAAATTATTTTTAATTAATTAATTATTTTAAATTTTAATTTCAATTACATCTCATCTCTAATTTTCGAAAATTACTAACCCCTTTTTCAAAATTATTTTCGAAATCTCCCTCCTCTTTTCTTCTTCTATTTAATTATTTAATTACTAACACTTCTCTTCACCTCTCTCCATCTAATTATCCGAATCCCCTCTTCCACATTCTTCTCCCCTTTCTTCTTCTACTAACATAAAGGAATCTCTATACTATGACATAGAGGATTCCTCTTTCTTTTCTTGTTTTCTTCTCTTTCATATGAGCAGGAACAGGGAAAAAGGCACTCTTGTTGAAATTGATCCAGAACCTGAAAGGACTCTGAAGAGAAAATTAAGAGAAACTAAATTACAACAATCCAGAAGTAACCTTTCAGAAATTTTCGAACAAGAGAAGGAGATGGCAGCCGAAAACAATAATAATGCAAGGAGAATGCTTGGTGACTTCACAAAGCCAACGTCCAAATTTGATGGAAGAAGCATCTCCATTCCTGCCATTGGAGCCAATAACTTTGAACTAAAACCTCAGCTAGTTGCATTAATGCAACAAAACTGCAAGTTTTATGGACTTCCATCTAAAGATCTTTATCAGTTTTTAACTGAGTTCTTGCAGATCTGTGAGACTGTAAAGACGAATGGAGTTGATCCTGAAGTCTACAGACTCATGCTTTTCCCTTTTGCTGTAAGAGACAGAGCTAGAATATGGTTGGATTCACAACCTAAGGATAGCCTGGACTCCTGGGATAAGCTGGTCACTGCCTTCTTGGATAAATTCTTTCCTCCTCAAAAGCTGAGCAAGCTGAGAGTGGATGTTCAAACCTTCAAACAAAAAGATGGTGAATCCCTCTATGAAGCTTGGGAAAGATACAAACAGCTGACCAAAAGATGTCCATCTGACATGTTTTCAGAATGGACCATATTATATTCTATTATGCTCTATCTGAATTTTCGAAAATGTCATTGGACCATTCTGCAGGTAGATCTATTCACCTGAAGAAAACGCCTGAAGAGGCTCAAGAGCTCATTGACATGGTTGCAAACAACCAATTCATGTACACTTCTTAAAGGAATTCCGTGAATAATGGGATACCTCAGAAGAAAGGAGTTCTTGAAATTGATGTTCTGAATGCCATATTGGCTCAGAACAAAGTGTTGACTCAACAGGTCAACATGATCTCTCAAAATCTGAATGGATGGCAACATGCATCCAACAGTACTAGAGAGGCAGCTTTTGAAGGAGCTTATGATCCTGAGAACCCTGCCATGGCAGAGGTTAATTACATGGGTGAACCTTATGGAAACACCTATAATTCATCATGGAGAAATCATCCAAATTTCTCATGGAAGGATCAACAAAAGCCTCAACAAGGCTTTAACAATGGTGGACGCAATAGGCTGAGCAATAAAAAGCCATATCCATCATCTTCTCAGCAGAAGACAGAGAATTCTGAACAAAACACTTCTAATTTAGCCAATATAGTCTCTGATCTGTCAAAGGCCACTTTCAGTTTCATGAGTGAAACAAGATCCTCCATCAGAAATCTGGAGGCACAAGTGGGCCAGCTGAGTAAGAAAGTCATTGAAACTCCTCCCAGTATTCTCCCAAGCAATACAGAAGAGAATCCAAAAGGAGAGTGTAAGGCCATTGATATAATCAATGTAGCCGAATGCACAAGGGAGGAGAAGGACGAAAATCCTAGTGAGGAAGACCTCCTGGGACGTCCCTCAAGCAAGAAGGAGTTTCCTATTAAGGATCAAAAGGAATCCGAGGCTCATATAGAGACCATAGAGATTCCATTAAATCTCTTTCTGCCATTCATGAGCTCTGAAGACTATTCTTCCTCTGAAGAGGATGAAGATGTGACTGGAGAGCAAGTTGCTCAATATTTAGGAGCTATCATGAAGCTAAATGCCAAGCTGTTTGGTAATGAGACTAGGGAAAGTGAACCTCCCTTGCTCATTAGTGAACTAGATACTTGGATTCAGAAAACTCTACCTCAAAAGAAACAAGATCCTGGCAAGTTCCTAATACCTTGTACCATAGGCACCATGACCTTTAAAAAGGCTCTATGTGATCTGGGGTCAGGGATAAATCTTATGCCACTCTCTGTAATGGAGAAGCTGGGGATCATTGAGGTACAGCCTACCTTGTTCTCATTACAATTGGCAGACAAGTCATTGAGACAAGCTTATGGAATAGTAGAGGACGTGTTAGTAAAGGTTGAAGGCCTTTACATCCCTGCTGATTTCATAATCTTAGACACTAGGAAGGAAGAGGATGAATGCATCATCCTTGGAAGACCTTTCCTAGCCACAGCAGAAGCTGTGATAGATGTCAACAGAGGTGAATTAGTCCTTCAATTGAATGGGGACTACCTTGTGTTTAAGGCACATGGCCATCCCTCTGTGATAATAGAGAGTAAGCATGAAGAGCTTCTCTCAGTTCAGAGTCAAGAAGAGCCCCCACAGTCAAACTCTAAGTTTGGTGTTGGGAGGCCACAACCAAACTCTAAGTTTGGTGTTAAGACCCCATATCCAAACTCTAAGTTTGGTGTTGGGACTATACAACATTGACCTGATCACCTTGTGGCTCCATGAGAGCCACTGTCAAGCTATTGACATTAAAGAAGCGCTTGTTGGGAGGCAACCCAATTTTATTTATCTAATTTTTATTTTATTCTATATTATTGTTATTTTGTGTTTTATTAGGTACATGATCATGAGGAGTCACGAAAAAATCATAAAAATTAAAAACAGAATCAAAAACAGCAGAAGAAAAAAATCACACCCTGGAGGAAGCACAGGCTGGCGTTCAACGCCAGTAAGATGCATCTGGCCGGCGTTCAACGCCAGAACAGAGCATCATTCTAGCGCTGAACGCCAGAAACAAACAACATTCTGGCGCTGAATGCCAGGAATGTGCCCAGAGAAGAAAAGCTGGCGCTGAACGCTAGTAACAAGCATCAAACTGGCGTTCAACGCCAGAAACATGCTCTACATGGGCATTGAACGCCCAGAATGTGCACCACACGGCGTTTAAACGCCAGAATGGTGTGGAAAGGCATTTTACATGCCTATTTGGTGCAGGGATGGAATTCCTTGACACCTCAGGATCTGTGGACCCCATAGGATCACCTCAGGATCTGTGAACCTCACAGGATCCCCACCTACCTCGCCCTCTCTCTCTCTCCATTCAGGGTCATCCCTTCTGTTTTTCATTCACCACCTACATCTATCTACTCTTCCCCATACACCCCACCTACCTTTACAATTCAACTTCTCTTTCCCACCCAATCCCACCCATATAGCCGAATCCATCTCCCCTCACTCTCCTCCATTTTCTTCTTCTTCTTCTTCTTCTATTCTTACTCCTCTTGCTCGAGGGCGAGCAATATTTTAAGTTTGGTGCGGTAAAAGTATAGCTTTTTTGCTTTTCCATTACCATTAATGGCACCTAAGGCCAGAGAAACCTCAAAGGGAAGACAAAAGCCTCCACCTCTGAGTCATGGGAGATGGAAAGACTCATGTAAAGGGTTTATAACTCAGTGGTAGAACATGTGGCTGCAAATCAAGAGATCCCTGAGATACCTCAGGGGATAAGTTGTCCTCCACACAAATATTGGAAGCAACTAAGGGTAGAAACACCAAAATTACTAGGAATCATTCAACAGAAGCAAGGAAGAGACATAGAGGAGCTCAAAGAGCACCATTGGACCTTCAAGAAGGCGCCACCCTCACTCAGGTGGATTCATTCCTTGTTTTTATTTCTTTTTGCATTTTGGTTTTTATGCTGTGTTTATCTATGTTTTGTGTCTCTACTTCATGATCATTAGTAGTTAGTAGCTATGTCTTAAAGTTATGAATAATTCCATGAATTCTTCACCTCTCTTAAATGAAAAATGTTTTAATTCAAAAGAACAAGAAGTACATGAATTTCGAATTTATCCTTGAATTTAATTTAATTATATTGATGTGGTGACAATACTTTTTTGTTTTCTGAATGAATGATTGAACAGTGCATAATTTTGATCTTGTTGTTCATGAATGTTAAAATTGTTGGCTCTTGAAAGAATGATGAACAAAGAGAAAAGTTATTAAGGATCTGAAAAATCATGAAATTGATTCTTGAAGCAAGAAAAAGCAGTGAAAAAGAAGAAGCTTGTGAAAAAAAAATTTAGAAAGAAAAAGAAAAAGCAAGCAGAAAAAGCCAATAGCCCTTAAAACCAAAAGGCAAGGGTAAAAAGGATCCAAGGCTTTGAGCATCAATAGATAGGAGGGCCCAAGGAAATAAAATCCAGGCCTAAGCGGCTAAACCAAGCTGTCCCTAACCATGTGCTTGTGTCATGAAGGTCCAAGTGAAAAGCTTGAGACTGAGTGGTTAAAGTCGTGATCCAAAGCAAAAAAGAGTGTGCTTAAGAGCTCTGGACACCACTAACTGGCGACTCTAGCAAAGCTGAGTCACAATCTGAAAAGGTTCACCCAGTTATGTGTCTGTGGCATTTATGTATCTGGTGGTAATACTGGAAAACAAAATGCTTAGGGCCACGGCCAAGACTCATAAGTAGCTGTGTTCAAGAATCAGCATGCTTAACTAGGAAAGTCAATAACACTATCCGAAATTCTAAGTTCCTAGAGAAGCCAATCATTTTGAACTTCAAAGGAAAAAGTGAGATGCCAAAACTGTTCAGAAGCAAAAAGCTACAAGTCCCGCTCATCTAATTATAATTAATATTCATTGATATTCTGGAATTTATAGTATATTCTCTTCTTTTTATCCTAATTGATTTTCAGTTGCTTGGGGACAAGCAACAATTTAAGTTTGGTGTTGTGATGAGCGGATAATTTATACGCTTTTTGGCATTATTTTTAGGTAGTTTTTAGTAAGTTTAAGCTACTTTTATGGATGTTTTCATTAGTTTTTATGTTAAATTCACATTTCTGGACTTTACTATGAGTTTGTGTGTTTTTCTGTAATTTAGGGTAATTTCTGGCTGAAATTGAGGGACTTGAGCAAAACTCTGAAAAAGGCTGACAAAAGGACTGCTGATGCTGTTGGAATCTGACCTCCCTGCACTCAAAATGGATCTTCTGGAGCTACAGAACTCCAAATGGCGCTCTCAATGGCGTTGGAAAATAGACATCCAGAGCTTTCCAACAATATATAATAGTCCATACTTTATTCGGAAATTGACGACGTAACTTGGCATTGAACGCCAAGTACATGCTGCTGTCTGGAGTTAAACGCCAGAAAAACGTCATGATCTGGAGTTGAACGCCCAAAATACGTCATAACTTGGAGTTCATCTCCAAGAAAAGCCTCAGCTCGTAGATTGATCAAGCTCAGCCCAAGCATACACCAAGTGGGCCCCGGAAGTGGATTTATGCATCAATTACTTACTCATGTAAACCCTAGTAGCTAGTCTAGTATAAATAGGATAAGTTACTATTGTATTAGATATCTTTTGGTCTCAGTTTTGTTTTACTCTTCATCTTAAGAGGCTACTGATCATGTTTTAGGGGGCTGGCCATTCGGCCATGCCTGGACCTTTCACTTATGTATTTTCAACGGTGGAGTTTCTGCACACCATAGATTAAGGGTGTGGAGCTCTACTGTACCTCAAGTATTAATGCAATTCTATTTTCTTCCATTCAATTCAACTTGTTCTTATTCCAAGATATTCATTCGCACCCAAGAACATGATGAATGTGATGATTATGTGACGCTCATCATCATTCGCACCTATGAACGCGTGCCTGACAACCACCTCCGTTCTACATGCAACCGAGCTTGAATGTGTATCTCTTAGATTCCCCAACAGAATCTTCGTAGTATAAGCTAGATAAATGGCGGCATTCATGAGGATCCGGAAAGTCTAACCTTGTCTGTGGTATTCCGAGTAGGATCCTGGGAATCCGGAAAGTTTAACCTTGTCTGTGGTATTCCGAGTAGGATTCCAGTATTGAATGAATGTGACGTGCTTCAGACTCGCAAGTGCTGGGCGTTAGTGACAGATGCAAAAGAATCAAGGGATTCTATTCCAGCAGGAGCGGGAACCAACCAGTGATTAGCCGTGCTGTGACAGAGCGCGTGAGCGTAGTTTTCACTGCGAGGATGGGATGTAGCCTTCGGCCAGTGTGATGCCTCCAGACGATTAGCCATGCGAGTGACAGCGCAGAGAACCATTTTCCAGAGAGGATACAAAGTAGCCATCCTCGAACGGTGAACCCCTATACACAGCTTGCCATGGAAAGGAGCAAGAAGGATTGAGTTGAAGCAGTAGGAAAGCAGGCGTTCTCGAGCCATACAGTATCTCCATTCGCCTATCTGAAATTCCTACCAATGAATCTGCATAAGTATTCTATCCCTTTTATTATTTATTTTAATTAATTATCTCATCCAATCATATGTAATCCGCCTGACTGAGATTTACAAGATGACCATAGCTTGCTTCATACCAACAATCTCTATGGGATCGACCCTTACTCGCGTAAGGTTTATTACTTGGACGACCCAGTACACTTGCTGGTCAGCTGAACGGAGTTGTGAATTCAAATAGAGCCAATTATTAAATTTTATACAAGTACAAAAGAATATGGATCACAATTTCGTCCACCAGGCTGGTAACTCTGTAGTGATGTGTTTTTCTCTTTGTGTTTTTGGGGTCAATATCTTCCTCAATTCCAGTGTTCATTATAAAGTTTTATATATGGTTGGAAATCCCTGGATGTCCACTTTTCAATGGCACTAAAAGCATCCAATTTGGAGTTGTGTTGCTCGAGATATCTTCATTTGAATAGGAGGAGGTCAGGTTAGCATATGCCCTGGCGTGCCACGCCCAATGCTGGGCGTGCCACGCCCATAGTGGGGCTCAAAAATCACTCCTCTGTAAGTTAAGCCTGGCGTTCCATGCCCATAGCACCAAGTGGCATGCCCTTTTTGAGACTTGGCTTCACAAACTTGGCGTGCCACGCCCAGAGCTCCAAGTGGCACGCCCATTGTTAAGAGTTGGTTCAAAAGCTTGGCGTGCCATGCCAGAGCTTCAAGTGGCACGCCCAACTTTATTTGCTATTTCCTTCCTCTTTTGTTACTTTTTTCACCTAAAATTCAGCACAAACCCATTTCAAAGCAATGTACCATAATATATATCATTTGGTTCATGAAATTGCATTGAATCAATGAGATTATGCTCTTTTTATGGCACTTTTAGATAAGAAAAATGGTACATGATGTGCTGTCATCATTAGGTGAGAACTTAAGTTAGTTAAGGATTCAATTCATAGCTCACTTGGCCATACATATATCCTCACCCTTACCTTAGCCCCATTACAACCTTGAAAAGACCTCATGATATTTGCATTTGTACACTAGATATTTCTTGATTAGTTAGATGAAGAGCAAATTTTAGAAAGCATGACTAGAGGAGACTAGAGTGGATTAATCCTAAACACTTGAGTGATTAGAGTGCATATACTTTTCATAATGAGGGTTCAATGCTTGATTCTATGTTCTCGACTTTCATGTGCTATCTTCTTACAAGTTTACTTGCCTATTATTGTGTGATTTGAATTGCTAGAATCTAATTTCTATTTATCTTGGAGGACTTGTTTACTTTTAACCAAGTAGGTAGAAACATCTAAACATGTAGTTGCATTCATTTACATAGGTTGCATTGCATGAGTCTTACTTTCCCCCATTCATTCTTTTGATCTCCTTGAGCTTAGCATGAGGACATGCTAATGTTTAAGTGTAGGGAGATTGATAAACCACTATTTTATGGTTTATCTTGTGCTAAATTGAGTGGTCTTTATCAATTCTGTATACTTATTCATACAATTTGCATGGTTTTACAAATCCTTCCCAATTTTTTTCTATAGTTGAAAACTTGCTTCCTAAGCCCTTAAATTGCGTATCTTTAACTCCCCTTTATACCATTCGATGTCGTGATCCATGTGTTAAGTGTTTTCAGGCTTTATAGGGCAGGAATGGCTTAGAGGATGGAAAGGAAGCTTGCAAAAATAGAAGGAACACAAGAAACTAAGGAGCTGACTAGCGAGAATCGACGCGAACACGTACCTGAAGCGTACGCACAACTTGGCGCATTCCATAGCTACGCGGACGCGCACTTGACGCATACTCGTGCCACGCGCAGAAGACCATCGACGCGTACGCGTACCTGACGCATACGTGTGACATGCGCCACGTGTAGAATTCGCAGAAAATGCTGGGAGCGATTTTGGGCTGAGTTTGGACCCAGTTTTTGGCCCAAAAACACAGACTAGAGCCTGGGGACAGCAGAGACTCAACACACATTCACACATTCACAATTTTTAGTTTTAGTTTTGAGTTTTGGGATCTTAGAGAAACTTTACAACTTCCTCTAGGGTTCTTGACATTCATAGATTCATATTCATAGATTTTCTAGTTTTCATGCTTTTGGATTGGATACTGAGAAGAGTTACTACCTCCGTTGAAGTCTTTATCATTCTAGTTTGTTTTCTATTTCCTTACTCCTTTAATTCCCATTTACCTTGTTCAGAGTTACATATGGATATCTTTAATTTTGGAATTTATTAATGCAAGGATATTTTCTATTTAATTTCTTTATCTGGTTATTATTTTCAATTAAGTTTAATTATCATGTCTTTCTCCTACTCCCTTTACATGCATGCGAAAATAGCATCCATGTCAATGGAGTAGGTTCTCAACCTGGCTTTGGAGTTGATTAATAGGAGACCCTTGAGTTAGAATACTCAAGAGTTAACTGGTAACTAGAAGTTGTTGGTAGGCTCTCTAGTCACTAACGCTAATTCTTTCCAAGGGAGAGGATTAGGACTTGTGAATAAGAGTTGGCTCAATTACTTGACTTTCCCTTATTCGGTAAGGGTTAACTAAGTAAAAACAACAACCCCTTACTATTACTCTTGGGAAAATCCAACAAGGATAGAACTTCGATTAATCTTCTCCTACTCAAGGCTTTTTATCTTACTTACATAAAATCTCTCTTTAATTTTCACTGCTTTAATTTATAATCATTTATTTGCCCATTTTCCAAACTCCAAATTTCTAATTGTGCACCAAAATCACCCAATACTCTAACATAATCAATTTTTACAATTATAATCAACCTATGGTTCATGAAATTGATAATCACAAGGGTTAAAGGGTTCCTAACCTTAACCCATGAAATTGGTTGATGAAACTCACCAGTGGCTCATACTAGAGTAATCCTAAACAACCAAAATCACAAGATTTTCTCAAAACCCAAACCAAATTCGAATTTAAAGAAAAAAAATAAAAACTGGGCAGAGTACAGTGGAATACTCAGCATAAAACTTAAATTGAATTATAGAGGATGAGAAGAGCAACGTGTGACTGCAAACGGCTCGTCAATCGGAGTTCCGGAGAGAAAGTTATGGTGGTTTGAAGTTGATGGTGGCTAGGGTTTCTCTCTTCCTCCTCTCTTCACCATTTCAACGTATTTCTCTCTCCAAAAAGCAGGAAATGGGTTGTTTTGTGCTTAAATGAGTTCTTATATAGTGTGGGTTTGGATTCACTTGGGCCCGGTTCACTTGGTTTAACCTGTTGGCCCAATTTTTGGCAAAAAACCTTTAAAATTAGAGTTTTAAATCGTATTTTAAATATTTCTAGCTTTCCAAAGTATAATTTCTCATTTCTTAACCTTATTTACTTATAATTAATTTATTCAGCTGTAGTACTGGATAGATCTCAGCCGGTATTGCTGGTCAAATTTTTAGTGCACATCTTTACACAGAAAACTATGTTTTTCGACTCAAAAAAATTCAGAGTCGAAAAATCATATTTAAATTATCAAATTCCGATTGCTAAATTTTCTAACCATATTCACTCTTATTTAATTTATTATTTAATTAATTATGGTTTGACCGGGTTTTACATATTGAGATAATGATATTAGAGAGTATTAATACTAGAGTTCTCTATTTACACTTTTTTATTTTATATTTATTTTCTCTTCCTTATTTATTTATTTAACAACACGTTATCAGCACGAAGCTCTGATCAAAATTTAAGAAGACACAGGTAATAAATTTTTATTATGTCAAAGCTCTCTCATCTTGAATTTAATGCTCTTGATATATCTGGAAATAACTACTTATCATGGATATTAGATGCCGAAATTCATCTTGATTCCACAGATCTTGGAGATACCGTTAAGATTGAAAATAAAGCATCCCAGAAGGATAAAGTCAAAGTCATGATCTTTCTTCACCGATATCTTGATGAAGGATTCAAAAATAAATATCTCACACTAAAAGATCCTGCAGATCTATGGAAGAACTTTAAAAATAGATATAATCATCAAAAGACAGTGATACTTTCTCAAACCCGATATGAGTGGACACACTTGCGTCTACAGGATTTTAAATCCATAAATGAATACAATTAGGCAATGTTCTGAATTATCTCATGAAAAAAATTATGTGAAAAAAAGATAACATGATAATGACATGTTAGAGAAAATTTTTTTGACCTTCCTTTCCTCGAATTTGCTCATGCAGTAGTAGTATCGAGAAAAAGAATTGAAAAAATATTTTGAGCTAATTTCTTACCTTCTTATTGCTGAACATAACAATGAATTGCTTTTAAGAAATTATGACAGCTGGCGCCGCCTCATTTACTGAAGCAAATGCATCAAATTATAACCCCAGAAGAAGTAAATGGAAATATTTTGGTAACAAAAAAATTATAAAAGAAAGAAAAAAAAATTTCACAAGAAAAGATCTCACCAGAAATGGGATAAAGAAAGAAATAATGGGCTAAATAAATCAACAGATGATAAATATTTCTGTTGTGGTGAAAAGGACCGTTGGTCACGTACCTGTCGTACCCCAAGATACTTAGTTGATCTTTATCAAGCATTCTTGAAAAAAGATGACAAAGAAAATGAGACAAATTTTGTTTCAAAAGATGTTAAAAATTACACCACTCATTATGAAGTATCTGATTTCTTTGAAGATTTTGAAAGAAATATTGGCTATTTAATCAATGATGAAAAACTTTAATATTTAAGTTCGTTAAGTACTGATGTTAATAAATAATGTACGAAACTTCTTGTTAAGTTTTATCTCCTATGCATTTGAATTTCAAGTATGATGTATATAAATAATATTTACTAAAATATTATTATCTTTAATAAAATATTATTGTTTATAATTAAAATTTTAAAATCACTAAATATGTCAAGTTCTAAAATAATAATAATAATAATAATAATAATAATAATAATAATAATAATAATAATAATAATAATAAAATTTCTAGTTTATGATACTATGTTATATATAGTGACAAACAGTTCCAATTAGGATTACAATTTTACTGTGCATGTACTTTTACTTATTTTATGATATGATCTTATTAATAGTATTTGTCTTTGAAGAAAATGGCAAGGACATATAACAAAGATATTTGCCTTGCTGATAGTGCAAGTTTGCATACCATTCTCAAATGTAATATATATTTTACTCATCTTGTACCAAAAGAAGAATGTGTTAATTAATACAATTATTAGCTCAGGCAATATGATAGAAGGCTCTAGAGGATTTGTAATTTTGTTTTCTGAAGAAACAAAATTCATAATAAATAATGTACTATTGTCTAGTAAATCTCTATAGAACTTGTTGAGTTTTAAAGATATTAGCCAAAATGGATATCATATTAAAATAATGAATGAAAAAAATCATGAATACTTATATATCATAACTCATGATTCAAATAACAAGGTTATATTAGAAAAGTTACTCTCACTTTCATCTGAGTTATATTATACTAAAATTAATGCAACTAAGTCACATACCATTATAAACCAGAAGTTTACTAGTCTAAATGAATTCATAATTTGGCACGATCGATTGGGTCATCCTAGAACAACTATGATACAGAGAATTATTGAAAATTCCCATGGACATTCACTAAAGAACCAGAAAATGCTTAAATCTAGAGAACTTTGTTGTACTGCATGTTCTTAGGAAAAGCTAATTTTAAGGCCATCACCAGTAAAGATTGAACTTGAGTCTCCTGAATTTCTAGAAAAGATTCAAGGCGATATATGTGGACATATTCATCCACCATGTAGATCTTTTTGATATTTTATAGTCCTATTAGATGCATATTCTAGATGGTCACATGTGTGCTTATTGTCTTCCTGCAACCTGGCATTTGCGAGATTACTTGCACATATTATTCAATTAAAACCACAGCTTTCAGAAAATCCAATCAAAATAATTCGTCTTGATAATGCTGGTGAATTTACCTCTCAAGCTTTCGATACTTATTTTATGGCCAATCGTATAAATGTTAAACATTCAATAGCTCATGTTCATACACAAAATTGACTAGCAGAGTCACTTATTAAATGGCTCCAATTGATTGCTAGACCCTTACTTATGAGAACAAATTTCCTAACTCCAGTTTGGGGGCAAGCCATTTTTACATGTTGCAGCACTTATTTGCTTAAGGTCAACAAGTTACCACCAATTCTCTCCTCAGAAATTAGCTTTTGGCTAGCATCCAAATATCTCCCATTTGAGAATATTCGGGTGTGTGATATATGTTCCAATTGTCCCGCCTTATCGCACTAAAATGGGATCCAAAATAATTGGAAATATATGTTGGATATGATTCTTCCTCTATAGTGAGGTATCTTGAGATACAAATTAGAGATGTATTTAAAGTCTAATTTGTAGATTATCATTTTGATGAATTAAAATTCCCAATATTAGGGAGTGCAAATAAGCTTCTTGAAAAAGAACTTACTTGAAATGCATCATCCATGATGCATTTAGATCCTCAATAAGGGCAAGGTAAACTAGAAGTTCAAAAGATTATACATTTGTAAAGAATATAAAATGAATTGCTGATGAGCGGATAATTTATACGCTTTTTGGCATTGTTTTTAGGTAGTTTTTAATATGATCTAGTTACTTTTAGGGATGTTTTCATTAGTTTTTATGCTAAATTCATATTTCTGAACTTTACTATGAGTTTGTGTGTTTTTCTGTGATTTCAGGTATTTTCTGGCTGAAATTGAGGGACCTGAGCAAAACTCTGATAGGAGGCTGACAAAGGACTGCTGATGCTGTTGGAATCTGACCTCCCTGCACTTGAAATGGATTTTTTGGAGCTACAAAATTCCAAATGGCGCGATCTTAACGGCGTTGGAAAGTAGACATCCAGAGATTTCCAGAAATATATAATAGTCCATACTTTATTCATGATTAGATGACATAAACTGGCGCTCAACGCCAGTTCCATGCTGCATTCTGGAGTCAAACGCCAGAAACACGTCACGAACCAGAGTTGAACGCCCAAAACACATTACAACTTGGCGTTCAACTCCAAGAGAAGCCTCAGCTCGTGGATAGATCAAGCTCAGCCCAAGCACATACCAAGTGGGCCCCGGAAGTGGATTTATGCATCAATTGCTTACTTTTGTAAACCCTAGTAGCTAGTTTAGTATAAATAGAACTTTTTACTAGTGTATTAGACATCTTTGGTCTCAGTTTTATTTTATTATTCATCTTAGGAGACTATTGATCACATTTTGGGGGGCTGGCCTCTCGGCCATGCCTGGACCTTCATCACTTATGTATTTTCAACGGTGGAGTTTCTACACACCATAGATTAAGGGTGTGGAGCTCTGTTGTACCTCAAGTTTTAATGCAATTACTACTATTTTCAATTCAATTCGAATTATTCCTGTTCTAAGATATTCGTTGCACTTCAACTTGATGAATGTGATGATCCGTGACACTCATCATCATTCTCACCTATGAACGCGCGTGATTGACAACCACTTCCGTTCTACCTTAGACCGGGCGCATATCTCTTGGATTCCTTAATCAGAATCTTCGTGGTATAAGCTAGAATTGATGGCGGCATTCATGGGAATCCGGAAAGTCTAACCTTGTCTGTGGTATTCCGAGTAGGATTCCGGGATTGAATGACTGTGACGAGCTTCAAACTCTTGAAGGCTGGGCGTTAGTGACAGACGCAAAAGAATCACGGGATTCTATTCCAACCTGATTGAGAACCGATAGATGATTAGCCGTGTTGTGACAGAGCATTTGGACCATTTTCACTGAGAGGATGGGATGTAGCCATTGACAACGGTGATGCCCTACATACAGCTTGCCATGGAAAGGAGTAAGAAGGATTGGATGAAAGCTGTAGGAAAGCAGATATTCAATAGGGACAAGCATCTCCATACGCTTATGGTGCACGAAATTGTGATCACTACTTTTCACAACTCAAATAATCCCCGGTAATGAATCCAAAGACTTGGTGCTCAATACCATGGCATAAACACATCTTCGCACAACTAACCAGCAAGTGCACTGAGTCGTCCAAGTAATAAACCTTACGCGAGTAAGGGTCGATCCCACGGAGATTGTTGGTATGAAGCAAGCTATGGTCATCTTGTAAATCTTAGTCAGGCAGACTCGCATGGTTACGAATGATAACATAAAATATAAGATAAGGATAGAGATACTTATACAATTCATTGGTGAGAACTTCAGATAAGCGTATGAAGATGCTTTGTCCCTTCCGTCTCTCTGCTTTCCTACTGTCTTCATCCAACCCTTCTTACTCCTTTCCATGGCAAGCTGTATGTTGGGCATCACCATTGTCTGTGGCTACAGTCCCGTCCTCTCAGTGAAAATGTTCAACGCACCCTGTCACGGCACGGCTATTCAGCTGTCGGTTCTCGATCATGTCGGAATAGAATCCAGTGATTCTTTTGCGTCTGTCACTAACGCCCCACAATCGCGAGTTTGAAGCTCGTCACAATCATTCAATCATTGAATCCTACTAAGAATTCCACAAACAAGGTTTAGACCTTCCGGATTCTCTTGAATGCCGCCATCAATTCTAGCTTATACCACGAAGATTTCGGTTAAGGAAATCCAAGAGATATCCACCCAATCTAAGGTTGAACGGAGGTGGTTGTCAGTCACATGTTCATAGGTGAGAATGATGATGAGTGTCACGGATCATCACATTCATCAAGTTGAAGAACAAGTGATATCTTGGAACAAGAACAAGCTGAATTGAATAGAAGAACAATAGTAATTGCGTTAATACTCGAGGTACAGCAGAGCTCCACACCTTAATCTATGGTGTGTAGAAACTCCACCATTGAAAATACATAAGAACAAGGTCTAGGCATGGCCGTGAGGCCAGCCCCCCAGTGATCAAAAGATTCAAAGATCTCCAAATGAAAAATACAATAGTAAAAGGTCCTACTTATAGGGAACGAGTAGCTTAAGAATTACAAAGATGAGTAAAAGACATAAAAATCCACTTCCGGGCCCACTTGGTGTGTGCTTGGGCTGAGCATTGAAGCATTTTCGTGTAGAGACTCTTCTTGGAGTTAAACGCCAGCTTTTGTGCCAGTTTGGGCGTTTAACTCCCATTCTTGTGCCAGTTCCGGCGTTAAACGCCGGGCAGTTTTGAGCTGATTTGGAACGCCGGTTTGGGCCATCAAATCTCGGGCAAAGTATAAACTATTATACATTGCTGGAAAGCCCAGGATGTCTACTTTCCAACGCCGTTGAGAACGCGCCAATTGGACTTCTGTAGCTCCAGAAAATCCACTTCGAGTGCAGGGAGGTCAGAATCCAACAGCATCTGCAGTCCTTTTAGTCTCTGAATCAAATTTTTGCTCAGATCCCTCAATTTCAGCCAGAAAATACCTGAAATCACAGAAAAACACACAAACTCATAGTAAAGTCCAGAAAAGTGAATTTTAACTAAAAACTAATAAAAATATACTAAAAACTAACTAAATCTACTAAAAACATACTAAAAATAATGCCAAAAAGCGTACAAATTATCCGCTCATCAGCTTATCTGAAATTCCCACCATTAATTTACATAAGTATTTCTATCCTATTTTATTTATCTTTTAATTATCTAATCCAATCATATTTGAATCAGCCTGACTGAGATCTACAAGATGACCATAGATTACTCCATACCAACAATCTCCGTGGGATCGACTCTTACTCACGTAAGGTATTACTTGGACGACCCAGTGCGCTTGCTGGTTAGTTGTGCGGAGTTGTGACTAAGTGTAATTCACGTGTGGGAGCTACCAAGTCATTGGAGCCATTGTTGATGATCACAAAATCCGTGCACCAAGTTTTTGGCGCCGTTGCCGGGGATTGTTCAAGTATGGACAACTGACTGTTTATCTTGTTGCTCATATTAGGTAATTTCCTTTTCAAAAACTTTTCAAAAATCTTTCAAAACAGTTTTTTTTCCTATTTTCAAAATTTTTTTTTAAATAAATCATTCTATGGCTTCAAAACATTTAAGAATGGATTCCAGAGTTTCATGAAGCATGTTGAATCCTGGCTGGCTGCAAAGCCATATTCAAACTCCTTTGGAATTGGTCTTCAACTAAATGCATGTAATTCCATCCTAAAGCTGACTTGCTATTAAGCCATGTCCAACCCTTTGATTGGAGCTTTGGGCTAATATTGAAAGATTCCTGGAATTCTTCTTAAAGATTTTGAATTTCTTATTTTCTTTTTCCTATATGTTTTTCAAAAAAAATAAAAGAAAATACAAAAAAATTAGAAAATCATAAAAATCAAAAATATTTTGTGTTTCTTGTTTGAGTCTTGAGTCAATTTTTAAGTTTGGTGTCAATTGCATGCTTTAAAAATTTTTCTTGCATTTTTCGAAAATTCATGCATTCATGGTGTTCTTCATGATCTTCAAGTTGTTCTTGACAAGTCTTCTTGTTTGATCTTGATGTTTTCTTGTTTTGTGTTGTATGTTGTTTTTCATATGCATTTTTGCATTCATAGTGTCCATGCATTAAAGAATTCTAAGTTTGGTGTCTTGCATGTTTTCTTTACATCAAAAATTTTTCAAAAATATGTTCTTGATGTTCATCATGATCTTCAAAGTGTTCTTGGTGTTCATCTTGACATTCATAGTATTCTTGCATGCATCTTGTGTTTTGATTCATAATTTTCATTTTGTGAGTCATTTTTATGTTTTTCTCTCTCCTCATTAAAAATTCAAAAATAAAAAAAAAATAAAATATATCTTTTCCTTATTTCCCTCCAAATTTTCGAAATTTTGAGTTGACTTGGTCAAAAAAATTTTTAAAAAAATTAGTTGTTTCTTACAAGTCAAGTCAAATTTTCAATTTTAAAAATCCTATCTTTTCAAAACTTTTTCAAAAATCAAATCTTTTTCATTTTTATCTTATGATTTTCAAAAATTTAAAAATATTTTTCAAAAATCTTTTTCTTAATTTTATCTTTATTTTCGAAAATTACACTAACAATTAATGTGATTGATTCAAAAATTTGAAGTTTGTTACTTTCTTGTTAAGAAATGTTCAATCTTTAAATTCTAGAATCATATCTTTTAGTTTCTTGTTAGTCAAGTAATTAATTTTAATTTTAAAAATTAAATCTATCTTATCTTATCTTTTATATCATATCTTTTTCAAAATTTTATCTTTTTCAAAAATTTGATTTTAAAATATTTTTTCTAACTTCTTATCTTCTTATCTTTTCAAATCTTTTTCAACAAACTATTTGATTTTTTGTTTGTTTCTTATCTTTTTCAAAACCACCTAACAACTTTTCTCTCTCTAATTTTCGAAAATACCTCCCTCTTTTTCAAAAATTCTTTTTAATTAACTAATTGTTTTAAATTTTAATTTTAATTCTATCTTATCTTAATTTTCGAAAATCATTAACTCCTTTTCAAAAATATTTTCAAAAATCTCTCTATCATCTTCTTCTATTTATTTATTTATTTACTAACACTTCTCTTCACCTCTCTTCATCTCAATTCACTACCCCTAACCTCACCCTTCTGTTTGGAGTCTCCTTTCTTTATCCCCTTTCTTCTTCTACTAACAATAAGGAACCTCTTTACTGTGACATAGAGGATTCCTCTTTTTTTTCTTGTTCTCTTCTTCCCTATATGAGCAGGAACAAGGAAAAAGGCATTCTTGTTGAAGCTGACCCTGAACCTGAAAGGACTCTGAAGAGGAAATTAAGAGAAGCTAAATTACAACAATCCAGAGACAACCTTACTGCAATTTTCGAACAGGAAAAAGACATGGAAGCCGAACCTAACAACAATAATGCAAGGAGGATGCTTGGTGATTATACTACACCTACTTCCAAGTTTGATGGAAGAAGCATCTCAATCCCTACTATTGGAGCAAACAATTTTGAGCTGAAACCTCAACTAGTTGCTCTAATACAACAAAACTGCAAGTTTTATGGACTTCCATCAGAAGATCCCTATCAGTTTTTAACTGAGTTCTTGTAGATCTGTGAGACTGTAAAGACGAATGGAGTAGATCCTGAAGTCTACAGGCTCATGCTTTTCCCTTTTGCTGTAAGAGACAGAGCTAGAACATGGTTGGATTCACAACCTAAAGATAGCTTGGACTCCTGGGATAAGCTGGTCACGGCCTTCTTGTCTAAGTTCTTTCCTCCTCAAAAGCTAAGCAAGCTTAGAGTGGATGTTCAGACCTTCAAACAAAAAGATGGTGAATCCCTCTATGAAGCTTGGGAAAGATACAAACAGATGACCAAAAGATGTCCTTCTGACATGTTTTCAGAATGGACCATGATAGATATATTCTATTATGGTCTATCTGAGTTCTCTAAGATGTCATTGGACCATTCTGCAGGTGGATCCATTCACCTAAAGAAAACACCCGCAGAAGCTCAAGAACTTATTGACATGGTTACAAATAACCAATTCATGTACACTTCTGAGAGGAATTCTGTGAATAATGGGATGCCTCAAAGGAAGGGAGTTCTTGAAATTGATGCTCTGAATGCCATATTGGCTCAAAACAAAGTGTTGACTCAGCAAGTCAACATGATTTCTCAAAATCTGAATGGATGGCAAAATGCATCCAACAGTACTAAAGAGGCATCTTCTGAAGAAGAAGCTTATGATCCTGAGAACCCTACAATGGCAGAGGTAAATAACATAGGTGGACCTTATGGAAACACCTATAATTCATCATGGAGAAATCATCCAAATTTCTCATGGAAGGATCAACAAAAGCCTCAACAAGGCTTTAATAATGGTGGAAGAAATAGGCTCAGCAATATCAAGCCTTATCCATCATCTTCTCAGAAACAGACAGAGAATTATGAACAGAATACCTCTAACTTAGCAAATTTTGTCTCTGATCTGTCTAAGGCCACTTTAAGTTTCATGAATGAAACAAGGTCCTCCATCAGAAATCTGGAGGCATAAGTGGGCAAGCTGAGTAAGAAAATCACTGAAACACCTCCTAGTACTCTCCCAAGCAATACTGAAGAAAATCCAAAAAGAGAGTGCAAGGCCATTGATATAATCAATATGGCCGAACCTAGAGAGGAAGGAGAGGACGTGAATCCCAATGAGGAAGACCTCATGGGACGTCCCTCAAGCAAGAAGGAGTTTCCTATTGAGGATCCAAAGGAATCTGAGGCTCATATAGAGACAATAGAGATTCCATTAAATCTCCTTCAGCCATTCATGAGCTCTGAAGAATATAAAATGAATTGCTGATGAGCGGATAATTTATACGCTTTTTGGCATTGTTTTTAGGTAGTTTTTAATATGATCTAGTTACTTTTAGGGATGTTTTCATTAGTTTTTATGCTAAATTCACATTTCTGCACTTTACTTTGAGTTTGTGTATTTTTCTGTGATTTCAGGTATTTTCTGGCTGAAATTGAGGGACCTGAGCAAAACTCTGATAGGAGGCTGACAAAGGACTGCTGATGCTGTTAGAATCTAACCTCCCTGCACTCGAAATGGATTTTCTGGAGCAACAAAACTCCAAATGGCGCGCTCTCAACGGCGTTAGAAAGTAGACATACAGAGATTTCCAGCAATATATAATAGTCCATACTTTATTTGTGATTAGATGACGTAAACTGGCGCTCAACGCCAGTTCCATGCTGCATTCTGGAGTCAAACGCCAGAAACACGTCACGAACCAGAGTTGAACGCCCAAAACACATTACTACTTGGCGTTCAACTCCAAGAGAAGCCTCAGCTCGTGGATAGATCAAGCTCAGCCCAAGCACACACCAAGTGGGCCCTGGAAGTGGATTTATGCATCAATTACTTACTTCTGTAAACCCTAGTAGCTAGTTTAGTATAAATAGAACTTTTTACTAGTGTATTAGACATCTTTGGTCTCAGTTTTATTTTTTTATTCATCTTAGGAGACTATTGATCATGTTTTGGGGGCTGGCCTCTCGGCCATGCCTGGACCTTCATCACTTATGTATTTTCAACGGTGGAGTTTCTACACACCATAGATTAAGGGTGTGGAGCTCTGTTGTACCTCAAGTTTTAATGCAATTACTACTATTTTCTATTCAATTCAATTTATTCCTGTTCTAAGATATTCGTTGCACTTCAACTTGATGAATGTGATGATCCGTGACACTCATCATCATTCTCACCTATGAACGCGCGTGATTGACAACCACTTCAGTTCTACCTTAGACCGGGCGCATATCTCTTGGATTCCTTAATCAAAATCTTCGTGGTATAAGCTAAAATTGATGGCGGCATTTGGTGCACGAAATTGTGATCACTACTTTTCACAACTCAAATAATCCTCGGTAATGAATCCAAAAATTTGGTGCTCAATACCATGGCATAAACACAACTTCGCACAACTAACCAGCAAGTGCACTGGGTCGTCCAAGTAATAAACCTTACGCGAGTCAGGCAGACTCAAATGGTTATGGGTGATATATGAATAAAACATAAAGATAAGGATAGAGATACTTATGCAATTCATTGGTGAGAACTTCTGATAAGCGTATGGAGATGCTTTGTCCCTTCCGTCTCTCTGCTTTTCTACTGTCTTCATCCAATCCTTCTTACTCCTTTCCATGGCAAGCTGTATGTTGGGCATCACCGTTGTCAATGGCTACAATCCCGTCTTCTCAGTGGAAATGTTCAACGCACCCTGTCACGGCACGGCTATCCAGCTGTCGGTTCTCGATCATGTCGGAATAGAATCCAGTGATTCTTTTGCGTCTGGCACTAACGCCCCACAATCGCGAGTTTGAAGCCCGTCACAGTCACTCAATCATTGAATCCTACTCATAATACCACAGACAAGGTTTAGACCTTCCGGATTCTCTTGAATGCAGTCATCAATTCTAGCTTATACCACGAAGATTCCGGTTAAAGAACCCAAGAGATATCCACCCAATCTAAGGTAGAACGGAGGTGATTGACAGTCACACGTTCATAGGTGAGAATGATGATGAGTGTCACGGATCATCACATTCATCAAGTTGAAGAACAAGTGATATCTTGGAACAAGAACAAGCTGAATTGAATAGAAGAACAATAGTAATTGCATTAATACTCGAGGTACAGCAGAGCTCCACACCTTAATCTATGGTGTGTAGAAACTCCACCATTGAAAATACATAAGAACAAGGTCTAGGCATGGCCGTGAGGCCAGCCCCCAAAACATGATCAAAGGATTCAAAGACCTAAAGATGATCTAAGATCCCAAGATCTAAATACAAATAGCAAAAGGTCCTATATATAGAGAACTAGTAGCCTAGGGTTTACAGAAATGAGTAAATGACATAAAAATCCACTTCCGGGCCCACTTGGTGTGTGCTTGAGCTGAGCATTGAAGCATTTTCGTGTAGAGACTTCTCTTGGAGTTAAACGCCGGCTTTTGTGCCAGTTTGGGCGTTTAACTCCCATTCTTGTGCCAGTTCCGGCGTTTAACGCCGGGCATTCTTGAGCTGATTTGGAATGCCGGTTTGGGCCATCAAATCTCGGGCAAAGTATGGACTATTATACATTGCTGGAAAGCCCAGGATGTCTACTTTCCAACGACGTTGAGAGCGCGCCAATTGGGCTTCTGTAGCTCCAGAAAATCCACTTTGAGTGCAGCGAGGTCAGAATCCAACAGCATCTGCAGTCCTTTTAGTCTCTGAATCAGATTCTTGCTCAGATCCCTCAATTTCAGCCAGAAAATACCTGAAATCAAAGAAAAATACACAAACTCATAGTAAAGTCCAGAAAAGTGAATTTCAATTAAAAACTAATAAAAATATACTAAAAACTATCTAAAATATACTAAAAACAATGCCAAAAAGCGTACAAATTATCCGCTCATCACAACACCAAACTTAAATTGTTGCTTGTCCCCAAGCAACTGAAAATCAAATAAGATAAAAAGATGAGAATATGCAATGAATTCCAAAAACATCTATGAAGATCAGTATTAATTATATGAGCAGGGCTTTTAGCTTTTTGCCTCTGAACAGTTTTGGCATCTCACTCTATCCTTTGAAATTCAGAATGATTGGCTTCTATAGGAACTCAGAATCCAGATAGTGTCATTGATTCTCCTAGTTAAGTATGATGATTCTTGAACACAGCTACTTTATGAGTCTTGGCCGTGGCCCAAAGCACTCTGTCTTCCAGTATTACCACCGGATACATACATGCCACAGACACATAATTGGGTGAACCTTTTCAGATTGTGACTCAGCTTTGCTAGAGTCCCCAATTAGAGGTGTCCAGGGTTCTTAAGCACAGTCTTTTTGCTTTGGATCACAACTTTATTTCTTTCTTTTTCTTTCTTTTCCTCCTTTTTTTTTCTTTTTTTTTTGTATTCACTGCTTTTTCTTGCTTCAAAAATCATTTTTATGATTTTTCAGATCCTCAGTAACATGTCTCCTTTTTCATCATTCTTTCAAGGGCCAACAATTTTAGCATTCATGAACAACAAATTCAAAAGACATATGCACTGTTCAAGCATACATTTAGAAAACAAAAGTATTGCCACCACATCAAAATAATTAATCTGTTATAAAATTCAAAATTCATGCAATTCTTCTCTTTTTCAATTAAGAACATTTTTCATTTAAGAAAGGTGATGGATTCATAGGACATTCATAACTTTAAGGCATAGACACTAAGACACTAATGATCACAAGACACAAACATAGATAAACATAAGCACAAAATTTCGAAAAACAGGAAAATAAAGAACAAGGAAATTAAAGAACGGGTCCACCTTAGTGATGGCGGCTTGTTCTTCCTCTTGAAGATCTTATGGAGTGCTTGAGCTCCTCAATGTCTCTTCCTTGCCTTTGTTGCTCTTCTCTCATGATTCTTTGATCTTCTCTAATTTCATGGAGGAGGATGGAATGTTCTTGGTGCTCCACCCTTAGTTGTCCCATGTTGGAACTCAATTCTCCTAGGGAGGTGTTGATTTGCTCCCAATAGTTTTGTGGAGGAAAGTGCATCCCTTGAGGTATCTCAGGGACTTCATGATGAGTGGGGTCTCTTGTTTACTCCATCCTTTTCTTAGTGATGGGCTTGTCCTCATCAATGAGGATGTCTCCTTCTATGTCCACTCCAACTGAATAACAGAGGTGACAAATGAGATGAGGAAAGGCTAACCTTGCCAAGGTAGAGGACTTGTCCGCCACCTTATAAAGTTCTTGGGCTATAACCTCATGAACTTCTACTTCTTTTCCAATCATGATGCTGTGAATCATGATGGCCCGGTCTAGAGTAACTTCAGACCGGTTGCTAGTGGGAATGATTGAGCGTTGGATAAACTCCAACCATCCCCTAGCTACGGGCTTGAGGTCATGCCTTCTCAATTGAACCGGCTTCCCTCTTGAATCTCTCTTCCATTGGGCGCCCTCTTCACAAATGACTGTGAGGACTTGGTCCAACCTTTGATCAAAGTTGACCCTTCTAGTGTAAGGGTGTTCATCTCCTTGCATCATGGGCAAGTTGAATGCCAACCTTATATTTTCCGGACTAAAATCTAAGTATTTCCCCCGAACCATTGTAAGCCAATTCTTTGGGTCCGGGTTCACACTTTGATCATGGTTCTTGGTGATCCATGCATTGGCATAGAACTCTTGAACCATTAAGATTCTGACTTGTTGAATGGGGTTGGTAAGAACTTCCCAACCTCTTCTTCGGATCTCATGTCGGATCTCCGAATATTCACTCTTTTTGAGTTTGAAAGGGACCTCGGGGATCACCTTCTTCAAGGCCACAACTTCGTAGAAGTGGTCATGATGCACCCTTGAGATGAATCTCTCCATCTCCCATGACTCGGAGGTGGAAGCTTTTGCCTTCCCTTTCCTCTTTCTAGAGGTTTCTCCGGCCTTGGATGCCATAAATGGTTATGGAAAAACAAAAGGCAATACTTTTACCACACCAAACTTAAAAGGTTTGCTCGTCCTCGAGCAAAAGAATAAAGAAGAGAGTAGAAGAAGAAGAAATAGAGGAGAGGGAGATGGTTTTATAGTTCGGCCAAAGGGGGAAGTAGTGTTTAGGTTGTGTGAAAATGATGGTATGAAGATGGGTTTATATAGGGTGAAGAGAGGGGTAGGGTTCGGCTATGGGAGGGTGGGTTTGGGAGGCAAAGTGGTTTGAATTTGAATGGTGAGGTAGGTGAGGTTTTATGAAGGATGGATGTGAGTGGTGAAGAGAAAGAAGGGATTTGATAGGTGAGGGGTTTTGGGGAAGAGGTGTTGAGGTGATTGGTGAATGGGTGAAGAAGAAGAGATAGGGTGGTGGGGTAGGTGGGGATCCTGTGGGGTCCACAGATCCTGAGGTGTCAAGGAAAAGTCATCCCTGCCCAAGTGGCGAGCAAAAATGCCCTTCATGCCAATTCTGGCATTAAACGCCGGGCTGGTGCCCATTTCTGGCGTTTAACGCCAGCTTCTTGCCCTTTCCTGGCGTTTAACGCCAGTCTGGTGCCCCTTTCTGGCGTTAAACGCCCAGAATGGTGCCAGACTGGGCGTTAAACGCCCATTTGCTAGCTTCACTGGCGTTTAAACGCCAGCAAGTTCTCCTCCAGGGTGTGCTGTTTTTCTTTCTGTTTTTCATTCTGTTTTTACTTTTTTAATTGATTTTGTGACTTCCCATGATCATCAACCTACAGAAAACATAAAATAACAAAGGAAAATAGATAAAATATAACATTGGGTTGCCTCCCAACAAGCGCTTCTTTAATGTCAGTAGCTTGACAGAGGGCTCTCATGGAGCCTCACAGATACTCAGAGCAATGTTGGAACCTCCCAACACCAAACTTAGAGTTTGAATGTGGGGGCTCTGTTTGGCTCTGTTTTGAGAGAAGCTCTTCATGCTTCTTCTCCATGGTGACAGAGGGGTATCCTTGAGCCTTAAACACAAAGGATTCTTCATTCACTTGAATGATCAATTCTCCTCTGTCCACATCAATCACAGCCTTTGCTGTGGCTAGGAAGGGTCTGCCAAGGATGATGGATTCATCCATGCACTTCCCAGTCTCTAGGACTATGAAATCAGCAGGGATGTAATGGTCTTCAATCTTAACCAGAACATCCTCTACAAGTCCATAAGCTTGTTTCTTTGAATTGTCTGCCATCTCTAGTGAGATTCTTGCAGCTTGTACCTCAAAGATCCCTAGCTTCTCCATTACAGAAAGAGGCATGAGGTTTACACTTGACCCTAAGTCACAAAGAGCCTTCTTGAAGGTCATGGTGCCTATGGTACAAGGTATTGAAAATTTCCCAGGATCTTGTCTCTTTTGAGGTAATCTCTGCCTAGACAAGTCATCCAGTTCTTTGGTCAGCAAAGGGGGTTCATCCTCCCAAGTCTCATTACCAAATAACTTGTCATTTAGCTTCATGATTGCTCCAAGCTACTTGGCAACTTGCTCTTTAGTGACATATTCATCCTCTTCAGAGGAAGAATACTCATCAGAGCTCATGAATGGCAGAAGTAAATCCAATGGAATCTCTATGGTCTCAGTGTGAGCCTCAGATTCCCATGGTTCCTCTTTAGGGAACTCATTGGAGGCCAGTGGACGCCCATTGAGGTCTTCTTCAATGGCGTTCACTGCCTCTTCCTCCTCTCCAAATTCGGCCATGTTGATGGCCTTGCACTCTCCTTTTGGATTTTCCTCTGTATTGCTTGGAAGAGTACTAGGAGGGAGTTCAGTAATTTTCTTGCTCAGCTGACCCACTTGTGCCTCCAAGTTTATAATGGAGGACCTTGTTTCAGTCATGAAACTTTGAGTGGTTTTGATTAGATCAGAGACCATGGTTGCTAAGTCAGAGTGGTTCTGCTTAGAATTCTCTGTCTGTTGCTGAGAAGATGATGGAAAAGGCTTGCCATTGCTAAACCTGTTTCTTCCACCATTATTATTGTTGAAACCTTGTTGAGGTCTCTGTTGATCCTTCCATGAGAGATTTGGATGATTTCTCCATGAAGAATTATAGGTGTTTCCATAGGGTTCTCCCATGTAATTCACCTCTTCCATTGAAGGGTTCTCAGGATCATAAGCTTCTTCTTCAGATGAAGCACCCTTAGTACTGCCTGGTACATTTTGCATTCCAGACAGACTTTGAGAAATCAAATTGACTTGCTGAGTCAATATCTTGTTCTGAGCCAATATGGCATTCAAAGTATCAATGTCAAGAACTCCTTTCTTCTGATTCGTCCCATTGTTCACAGGATTCCTTTCAGAAGTGTACATGAATTGGTTATTTGCAACCATTTCGATTAGTTCTTGGGCTTCTGTAGGCGTCTTCTTCAGATGAAGAGATCCTCCAGCAGAGCTATCCAAAGACATCTTGGATAGTTCAGACAGACCATCATAGAAAATACCTATGATGCTCCATTCAGAAAGCATGTCAGAAGGACATTTTCTGATCAATTGTTTGTATCTTTCCCAAGCTTCATAGAGGGATTCACCTTCCTTCTGTCTGAAGGTTTGGACTTCCACTCTAAGCTTACTCAATTTTTGAGGTGGAAAGAACTTTTCCAAGAAGGCATTGACTAGCTTTTCCCAAGAGTTCAGGCTTTCTTTAGGTTGTGAGTCTAACCATATCCTAGCTCTGTCTCTTACAGCAAAAGGGAATAGCATAAGTCTGTAGACCTCAGGGTCAACCCCATTAGTCTTGACTGTGTCACAGATTTGCAAGAACTCAGCTAAAAACTGATGAGGATCTTCCAATGGAAGTCCATGGAACTTGCAATTCTGTTGCATTAGAGAAACTAATTGAGGCTTAAGCTCAAAGTTGTTTGCTCCAATGGCAGGGATAGAGATGCTTCTCCCATAGAAGTCGGGAGTAGGTGCAGTAAAGTCACCCAGCACCTTCCTTGCATTGTTGGCATTGTTGTTATTTTTGGCTGCCATAGGTTCTTCTTGTTTGAAGATTTCTGTTAGGTCCTTTACAGAGAATTGTGCTTTAGCTTCTCTTAGCTTTCGCTTCAAGGTCCTTTCAGGTTCAGGGTCAGCTTCAACAAGAATGCCTTTGTCTTTGCTCCTGCTCATATGAAAGAGAAGAAAACAAGAAAATATGGAATCCTCTATGTCACAGTATAGAGATTCCTTGAGGTGTCAGAGGAACAGAAAAATAGAAGGAAGAGGTAGAAGAATTCGAACTTAGTGAGCTAGAGTTCGAATTGTGCATTGAGGAGGAGTGGTACTCCATAGATAGAAGGATGTGAGAAGAGGGGAAGAGATTTTCGAAAATTAAGTAAAAGATTTTAAAAACATTTTGAAAAATAGTAATTGATTTTCGAAAACTAAGAGTGGGAAAGAAATCAAGTGATTTTTGAAAAAGATTTTGAAATTAGAAATCAAAAAGATATGATTGAAAACTATTTTGAAAAAGATGTGATTAAAAAGATATGATTGAAAAGTTATGGTTTTAAAAAGATGTGATTGAGAAGATATGATTTGAAAAATAATTTAAAAAGATTTGATTTTAAAAATTAATGACTTGGCTAACAAGAAAAGATATGATTCAAACATTAAACCTTTCTCAACAGAAAAGGCAACATACTTGAAATGTTGAATCAAATTGATGTGCATAAACTTGATATGCTACGATTTAGGAAATTGCACGATCGGCAAAATTCCTTCCGGCAAGTGCACCGGTTATCGTCAAGTAAAAACTCACAATAGAGTGAGGTCGAATCCCACAAGGATTGGTTGAGTGAGCAATTCGGATTAGAAGTATGTTCTAGTTGAGCGGAATCAAGATTTAGATGAGAATTGCGGAATGTAAAATTGCATGAATTAAAGAGCGAGAAGCTAAATTGCTGAAATTAAAAGGGATGGGGGTGATGGCATGAATTTAATTGCAGAATGTAAGAGAAAGTGGTAGATCAGAAATGGGGAATTCATTGGGTTTCAGGAGATATTGAGATCTCCGAATCAAAATGTTTTATCCCTTCCTCAACCAATGCATTCATTGAATTTTGCTTGGCAATCTTATATGATTGGATCCCAATCCCTTGGCTCACCAATTCTCTCTAAAAACAAACAAATTCCCAATCCCTTGGTTTAAATGTTCATAAGAAGAGATGATGCTCGATCACTGATTATACCACACAGTTTCATGAACCACAATTTGGTAGGATTACATGTCACAATATCCATCCAAACCCCAATCCAATTCACTGTGAGAAAGCTTCTCTAGCATGAATCCTCCATTCCTTTCCCAAGGTTCCGAAGGATTCCAATTATGGGTAGTTTCTTTCCCAAGACAACTACCCAATGGAATTAGATCGAGAAGCTTTCTAACAAAATTCAAGAGAAAAGATTGAAGAAGAAGATAAAACTATTATTGATTCATTGAATTACAATAGAGCTCCCTAACCCAATGAAAGGGGTTTAGTGAGTCATAGCTCTGAATTCAATTACAAAATATGAAAAGTAGCAAAATGATCCAAAAAGTTCCCCGTGTAAAAAAGTGCCAACTAACTTAAATTCTATCCTATTTATACACTTTCTTAATTGAGCTTCTGTTGTGTTTCTTGGGCTTTGAGGCCTTTCCCTGATTTTCTTTTGCTTTGGGTTTATGGTCCATAATCCTGATGAGGCTGTGATCCAATTCTGTAACATTTATTGAGCAAACTTAGTGATAAACAAGTAATGACACAAGACTCAACAAATTGAAGCTCCAGACTCATCAATTCTTCAGGCCCAATCCCATAAACCATGATATTCAATTGGGTTTCATACCATAATACGTTTAAGTTAATGTTTGTGCTCAAATGCTAACTTAAACTTCAATATATTTGGCCCAGAACCCTTTCAAAAAGTGGTGTTTAAGTTGAAGTTTAAGTTTCAGTTTAAGGTTAAACTGAAACTTAAACGTGGAAATGGAAGAAAGCAACCCAGGAGTGTGAAATGTCGAACACGTTTAAGCTTCAGTTTAAGGTTAAACTGAAGCTTAAACGTGGAAATGAAGAAAGCAACCCTGGAGGAGCAATTGGGTCGAACACGTTTAAGCTTCAGTTTAAGGTTAAACTGAAACTTAAACGTGGAAATGAGAAAGCAACCCTGGAGGAGAGAAATAGTCGAACACGTTTAAGCTCCAGTTTAAGGTTAAACTGGAGCTTAAACGTGGAAATGCTCCTAGTGCCTTTCTTACTTCTGGCGTTTAACCTCCAGTTTAAGGTTAAACTGGAGGTTAAACGTGGAAATGCTTCCTGGTGAGAATTTGTGTCGAACACGTTTAAGCTCAAGTTTAAGGTTAAACTGGAGCTTAAACGTGGAAATGCTCTCTTGGTGAAATTCTCATTTTGGCGTTTAACTTCCAGTTTAAGGTTAAACTGGAGGTTAAACGCCAGTTCCAGCACTTCCTAGCCTTCATGATTCTGGCGTTTAAGCTCCAGTTTAGGCTTAAACTGGAACTTAAACGCCATTTCCAGCATTATATGGCTTGGTAGTTTAAGTTCCAGTTTAAGCTTAAACTGGAACTTAAACTCCACATGTGATATTCAAGCTTCCTTTATTGATTTTGTTGCTTCCTTGCCTAGCCTCTTCTTCCCTGAAATCATCCAAACAATTGCATCAAAGTCTTGCAAAATTTCATGAGAAATCTTCCATTCATAGCATTCAAGTAATATAACTAAAAACTCATGGACTTTGCATCAAAATCATACTGTTTGGATGGTTCATTGCTTTGTTATTCATTTAACCATTCTTAGTTACTTTAAGCTCAAGAAAATGCATAAAACAACTAAAACTAACAGAAAAATGCTAGTGAAACTAGCCTAAGATGCCTTGGCATCACAACACCAAACTTAATACTTGCTTGTCCCTAAGCAAGTCCTGAGTTATTTGAGAAGAAAGTATGAAACAGAAAGCAATTACATTGGCTACATTAGTAAGCACTTGAAGTTCATCAGAAGGGTTTTATGCAGAAAGTTGCAGTATCACTTTTTCATTCTTATCAGGTAATATTATCACTTTTTCATTGCATTCATCAAACACTGCTATGGCCTCTTGTTACTCTTGTGTCTTTGGCACTTTTCCCTTCTTTGTTTTTTCTTTTTTTTTTTGGAGCTCCTTTGCTCCTTGTTTGCTCAGTGTCATGTGTTGCACAAGCCTTTGGCATTTTTTTTCTTATCAGTGCACTACACATATCCACTACAGGCATTTTAGTTCACATTTCTTCTTGAGACATTGGTGCCCAGCACCTCTTTGTGTGACTAAATGTTTTGTATTTAGGTTGCTCTTGATAATGGACTTTTGGTTGATAATCCCGGGTTAGTTAACCCAAGTTACCAAGTGTTGAAACACTCCTCAGAACCTATTCATCCAAGCATATCCTTAATACATAAACACCACAGGCATTTGTCTCAGAAGTTCAAACCATTGGTGCCTAGCTTATTTTCTCAATTTTTTTTGCTTTTTGGTTGCCCTTTTTCAGTGGCTTTTTCTTCTTCTTTTTCTTTCTTTTTCATGGCCAAAGACATTTATTCATCAAGATCCATAGACAGTTTTCAATTTCTACACAAAAAAATGATAATTCTACACTCTATTTCCAGTGATCTGACTAAACAATCACGCATGCATACCACCACTTAATTCTACTTGATTTGTCACTAATTGAGCCAAGTTACTTTTGTTCAAACTTTTCTTTTATTTTTGGAAACAGAACAAGCATGGCAAGCATTTGTTTAAGAAGGTGAAGTTATATCCAAACATCTAGGCATTCACTTTATTCAAAGCAGTAAACAGACACTCATACTAAAAACTTCACATTCCAGAAAGATTCAACAATTACAGTTTAAACCAGAACAAGCATGCTTTTGTTTGCCTTTTAAAGAATGGTCAAGGAACAACACCACCTTGTGAAATTTCTTGTTTTCTCTTTGTTGCCAGGAAACAATTTGATTTCTCCTTCTTCTCCTAGTTGTTGCTTCATGTTCTTTCTAAGATCCTTGTTTCCTTTCCTGCAAAGAGTGATGAAGTTGCTTGCTTCTCAAGCACTTGAGTGGTTAGCTCAACTATGTATGGGCAAGTGTCTGAGTCTTAAGTTGGTGTGTGAACACCAAACTTAGTCTCCTACTTACTTCTCTGTTCTTTGAATCCTTGAGTTTTCCTTGGAATGAAGTTGCTGCTAAGGATTTTAAGCATTTCTGTGATTGCTTAGAATGGTTGTTCCTTTCATATAATTCAAAGGTTGTTGTGTTCAGTTGATCTTTATGGTGGAACACCAAACTTAGAGTCACATATTCCCCTTTGAATTATTGATCCACGAATTCATTGTTTGGTGTGAAACACCAAACTTAATTCTTTGCAATGCACAGAAACTACTTCACCCTTTTTATTGAAACAAATAAAAGAAACAGCAAAGGGGTATTACCTCAGGTTGGGTTGCCTCCCAACAAGCGCTTCTTTAACGTCATTAGCTTGACGGTTGTCCCTTGTTAGGGTGGATTGTAGTGCTTGATGTCTTCTCCTCTCACTATGAAAACGTCCCCATTTGATTCCTTCATGATTTCCAAATGTTCCATAGAAAGAACTTTCCTGATTGTGAACACTTGAGGGAGCTGGGAAGGAATGGTTTTGAGGCCAGGTGGGATTGGCAGATAATGACTTGATATCACTTTATCTCCCGGAGAGAAACCTTCAGTGGGAATTTTCTTGTTTCTCCACCCTCTTGGCAATTTCTTTATAATTCTTCCCTCTCTCTTGAGGATTTCTTCATTGACCCTTATGCCAGGAGGATCCTTCTGAGCTATTTCTATTGATTCTTGTGGCTTTAACTCTTGCAATTCTTGTTTGCCTTCCAAGGACTGTTTCAGAGTTTCAGCTGCTGGGTTGCTTTCCTCCAAACACAGATGGCTACTATCATCCTTAGGCTTTTCAGGTTCTGGTTCAGGCTCAGATGCAGGTTTGAAAACATGGAAAATGAGCTGTTCATCATGTATTCTCAAAATTAGCTCTCCTTGTTCTACATCTATGAGCGCTCTAGCAGTGGCTAGAAATGGCCTTCCCAGAATGATAGGGTGTAGGTAGCTTTCCTCCATGTCCAAAATGACAAAGTCTGTGGGGAAGAAATAATTTCCTACTTTCACCAGCACATTCTCAACTACCCCCTCAGCTTGCTTCTGAGTTTTGTCAGCCAGTTGTATGATTACATCAGTGGATCTCACCTCATTCAGTTGTAGCCTCTTCATAAGAGTCAGAGGCATCACATTTATGCTAGCTCCTAGATCACAGAATCCTCTGTCAATTTTTATTTCCCCTATGATGCAGGGGATATGAAAACTTCCTGGGTCTGTTTTCTTAGAGACCATATCCTTCTTGATGAGTGCACTGCATTCTTTGTTCATTATTACAGTTTGTCCTCCCTTCAAAACTCTTTTCTTGCTTAGCAATTCCTTCAAATACTTGATATGTGTAGGCATCTGTTGGAGAATCTCAAGAAAGGGAATATTGATATGGAGAGACTTAAACGTCTCTAAAAACCTTGAATATGTTTTCCCTTTTTCACCTCCTCCTAACCTCTGAGGAAATGGTGCTTTTGGTTGGTATGTTTTCAGCATGCCTTTATTTTGCAGTTCCTTGGCTTGCTCAATTTCACTTTCCTGCTTAGCTTCATCCATACCTTCCTTCAAGATTTTTGGCTCCTATTCTGAGGATCTGATTCTTTCTTCTATTAAGACTTCCTTCAACATGGTGATGGCCTTGCATTCTTCCCATCTCACTCCCTTTTGTTCCCCTTTAGGATTCTTTTCTGTGTCACTAGGAAACACTGCAGTTGACTTGGGGGCCTGTTGAGATAGCTCTCCTACTAGAGACTCCATCATCTTGAGCTTTTCACCATGGTTCCTTAAGGTAGATCTCACATCATCCCTAAAGATTTTCAACTCACTTATGTCCTGACCCATGTTTGCAAGCTTTCCTTCTATCCTGTTTAATTGATCTTGAAATTGTTGGTTCGGATTAGGTTGGGCAGGTTGATTATTTTGGCCATGATATGGTGGTTGGGAGTAAGTGTTTTGTGTGGCTTGGTATGATCTTTGGTTGGAGTTGTAAGGTTTGTGGTTTTGTGGTTGGGTTTGCTAGTTTCCCCACCCAAAGTTTGGGTGGTTTTTCCAACCTTGGTTGTAAGTGTTGGAATGTGGATCATATGGTTGCCTTTGTTGATTTCCCACATAGTTGGCCTCTTTCCAATCACTTCCTTCAGTGCTTACTTCCTCTTGATCTTGTGTGTGTATTGCAGCCACTTGATTTGTGTCTAATTTCCTGGTGAGCTCTGCTAGTTGCTTGGCAAACACCTTGTTTTGGGCTAGAATTGTATCAACATGGTTCAGCGCCATAACTCCCTTAGTGTTATGTCTCTCTGAAGCATAGTAGTACTCATTCTCAGCCACTGTCTCAATCACTTCAATGGCTTCTTCCACAGTCTTCTTCCTGTTCAATGAACCTCCTGATGAATGGTCTACAGCCTTCCTTGATTCATAAGAGAGTCCATCATAGAAAATATGCAATTGCACCCAGTCATGGAACATGTCTGGTGGGCATCTCCTTGTCAAATCCTTGAACCTCTCCCATGCCTCGTAGAGAGTTTCACCATCTTGTTGTCTAAAAGTCTGAACCTCAGATCGAAGCCTATTGACCTTTTGTGGGGGGTAGAAACGTGCCAGAAACTTGCTTTCCACCTCATCCCAGGTTGTTAGGCTCCCCCTTGGGAATGATTCCAGCCACTTAGCTGCCTTGTCCCTAAGTGAAAATGGGAACAAGAGCAGTTTATAGGCATCTTCCTGGACTCCATTGGACTTCACAGTGTCGCAAATTCTCAAGAATTTTGTGAGATGTTGGTTTGGATCTTCATTAGCACTCCCACCAAATGAACAATGATTCTCCACCAGTGATATTAGCTGTGGTTTGAGTTCAAAATTGTTGGCCTGAATGGGTGGTTTCTGAATGCTGCTACCACAATTCCCAGAGGTTGGGTTTATGTATGAACCAAGAACCCTCCTCTCGGGAATGGCATTGTTTCCATCAGCTCTCTCATGGTTGTGAACTTCTCTATCCATGTTGAGATCTAGAGCTTCCTCAAAATTGTCCTCAGATTCTCCTTCAGATTCTTCTTCTCCCAGTACTCTCTTCCCTCTTGCTTCCCTTCTAAGTCTATGAAGGGTCCTCTCTGGTTCGGTATATGGAGGAGTTGTTGTCTCTCCTCTCCTACCTGTCATACAAGAACACAGCACAGGCAACAAACAAGTGAAATACTCTTGGTTAATGGAAGAGTATGGTTAGAGCAGTTGAGGAATTAATTCAAATAGTTAGTGAGTCAGTGAGTTAGTTGCTTGAATTTAAAGGCATAAAGAAAGAAAACAAGTAACAGAGTGCAGAAATTGAAATTCAACAAGTAACTTGAACTAAATTATCAAAACAAAAAAAATGCTCAATCTAGTTAACTTCCAATTTGAGAATTGTCAATTGAAAACCAATCCCCGGCAACGGCGCCATAAACTTGATGTGCATAAACTTGATATGCTACGATTTAGGAAATTGCACGATCGGCAAAATTCCTTCCGGCAAGTGCACCGGTTATCGTCAAGTAAAAACTCACAATAGAGTGAGGTCAAATCCCACAAGGATTGGTTGAGTGAGCAATTCGGATTAGAAGTATGTTCTAGTTGAGCGGAATCAAGATTTAGATGAGAATTGCGGAATGTAAAATTGCATGAATTAAAGAGCGAGAAGCTAAATTGCTGAAATTAAAAGGGATGGGGGTGATGGCATGAATTTAATTGCAGAATGTAAGAGAAAGTGGTAGATCAGAAATGGGGAATTCATTGGGTTTCAGGAGATATTGAGATCTCCGAATCAAAACGTTTTATCCCTTCCTCAACCAATGCATTCATTGAATTTTGCTTGGCAATCTTATATGATTGGATCCCAATCCCTTGGCTCACCAATTCTCTCTAAAAACAAACAAATTCCCAATCCCTTGGTTTAAATGTTCATAAGAAGAGATGATGCTCGATCACTGATTATACCACACAGTTTCATGAACCACAATTTGGTAGGATTACATGTCACAATATCCATCCAAACCCCAATCCAATTCACTGTGAGAAAGCTTCTCTAGCATGAATCCTCCATTCCTTTCCCAAGGTTCCGAAGGATTTCAATTATGGGTAGTTTCTTTCCCAAGACAACTACCCAATGGAATTAGATCGAGAAGCTTTCTAACAAAATTCAAGAGAAAAGATTGAAGAAGAAGATAAAACTATTATTGATTCATTGAATTACAATAGAGCTCCCTAACCCAATGAAAGGGGTTTAGTGAGTCATAGCTCTGAATTCAATTACAAAATATGAAAAGTAGCAAAATGATCCAAAAAGTTCCCCGTGTAAAAAAGTGCCAACTAACTTAAATTCTATCCTATTTATACACTTTCTTAATTGAGCTTCTGTTGTGTTTCTTGGGCTTTGAGGCCTTTTCCTGATTTCCTTTTGCTTTGGGTTTATGGTCCATAATCCTGATGAGGCTGTGATCCAATTCTGTAACATTTATTGAGCAAACTTAGTGATAAACAAGTAATGACACAAGACTCAACAAATTGAAGCTCCAGACTCATCAATTCTTCAGGCCCAATCCCATAAACCATGATATTCAATTGGGTTTCATACCATAATACGTTTAAGTTAATGTTTGTGCTCAAATGCTAACTTAAACTTCAATATATTTGGCCCAGAACCCTTTCAAAAAGTGGTGTTTAAGTTGAAGTTTAAGTTTCAGTTTAAGGTTAAACTGAAACTTAAACGTGGAAATGGAAGAAAGCAACCCAGGAGTGTGAAATGTCGAACACGTTTAAGCTTCAGTTTAAGGTTAAACTGAAGCTTAAACGTGGAAATGAAGAAAGCAACCCTGGAGGAGCAATTGGGTCGAACACGTTTAAGCTTCAGTTTAAGGTTAAACTGAAACTTAAACGTGGAAATGAGAAAGCAACCCTGGAGGAGAGAAATAGTCGAACACGTTTAAGCTCCAGTTTAAGGTTAAACTGGAGCTTAAACGTGGAAATGCTCCTGGTGCCTTTCTTACTTCTGGCGTTTAACCTCCAGTTTAAGGTTAAACTGGAGGTTAAACGTGGAAATGCTTCCTGGTGAGAATTTGTGTCGAACATGTTTAAGCTCAAGTTTAAGGTTAAACTGGAGCTTAAACGTGGAAATGCTCTCTTGGTGAAATTCTCATTCTGGCGTTTAACTTCCAGTTTAAGGTTAAACTGGAGGTTAAACGCCAGTTCCAGCACTTCCTAGCCTTCATGATTCTGGCGTTTAAGCTCCAGTTTAGGCTTAAACTGGAACTTAAACGCCATTTCCAGCATTATATGGCTTGGTAGTTTAAGTTCCAGTTTAAGCTTAAACTGGAACTTAAACTCCACATGTGATATTCAAGCTTCCTTTATTGATTTTGTTGCTTCCTTGCCTAGCCTCTTCTTCCCTGAAATCATCCAAACAATTGCATCAAAGTCTTGCAAAATTTCATGAGAAATCTTCCATTCATAGCATTCAAGTAATATAACTAAAAACTCATGGACTTTGCATCAAAATCATACTGTTTGGATGGTTCATTGCTTTGTTATTCATTTAACCATTCTTAGTTACTTTAAGCTCAAGAAAATGCATAAAACAACTAAAACTAACAGAAAAATGCTAGTGAAACTAGCCTAAGATGCCTTGGCATCACAACACCAAACTTAATACTTGCTTGTCCCTAAGCAAGTCCTGAGTTATTTGAGAAGAAAGTATGAAACAGAAAGCAATTACATTGGCTACATTAGTAAGCACTTGAAGTTCATCAGAAGGGTTTTATGCAGAAAGTTGCAGTATCACTTTTTCATTCTTATCAGGTAATATTATCACTTTTTCATTGCATTCATCAAACACTGCTATGGCCTCTTGTTACTCTTGTGTCTTTGGCACTTTTCCCTTCTTTGTTTTTTCTTTTTTTTTTTGGAGCTCCTTTGCTCCTTGTTTGCTCAGTGTCATGTGTTGCACAAGCCTTTGGCATTTTTTTTTCTTATCAGTGCACTACACATATCCACTACAGGCATTTTAGTTCACATTTCTTCTTGAGACATTGGTGCCCAGCACCTCTTTGTGTGACTAAATGTTTTGTATTTAGGTTGCTCTTGATAATGGACTTTTGGTTGATAATCCCGGGTTAGTTAACCCAAGTTACCAAGTGTTGAAACACTCCTCAGAACCTATTCATCCAAGCATATCCTTAATACATAAACATCACAGGCATTTGTCTCAGAAGTTCAAACCATTGGTGCCTAGCTTATTTTCTCAATTTTTTTTGCTTTTTGGTTGCCCTTTTTCAGTGGCTTTTTCTTCTTCTTTTTCTTTCTTTTTCATGGCCAAAGACATTTATTCATCAAGATCCATAGACAGTTTTCAATTTCTACACAAAAAAAATGATAATTCTACACTCCATTTCCAGTGATCTGACTAAACAATCACGCATGCATACCACCACTTAATTCTACTTGATTTGTCACTAATTGAGCCAAGTTACTTTTGTTCAAACTTTTCTTTTATTTTTGGAAACAGAACAAGCATGGCAAGCATTTGTTTAAGAAGGTGAAGTTATATCCAAACATCTAGGCATTCACTTTATTCAAAGCAGTAAACAGACACTCATACTAAAAACTTCACATTCCAGAAAGATTCAACAATTACAGTTTAAACCAGAACAAGCATGCTTTTGTTTGCCTTTTAAAGAATGGTCAAGGAACAACACCACCTTGTGAAATTTCTTGTTTTCTCTTTGTTGCCAGGAAACAATTTGATTTCTCCTTCTTCTCCTAGTTGTTGCTTCATGTTCTTTCTAAGATCCTTGTTTCCTTTCCTGCAAAGAGTGATGAAGTTGCTTGCTTCTCAAGCACTTGAGTGGTTAGCTCAACTATGTATGGGCAAGTGTCTGAGTCTTAAGTTGGTGTGTGAACACCAAACTTAGTCTCTTACTTACTTCTCTGTTCTTTGAATCCTTGAGTTTTCCTTGGAATGAAGTTGCTGCTAAGGATTTTAAGCATTTCTGTGATTGCTTAGAATGGTTGTTCCTTTCATATAATTCAAAGGTTGTTGTGTTCAGTTGATCTTTATGGTGGAACACCAAACTTAGAGTCACATATTCCCCTTTGAATTATTGATCCATGAATTCATTGTTTGGTGTGAAACACCAAACTTAATTCTTTGCAATGCACAGAAACTACTTCACCCTTTTTATTGAAACAAATAAAAGAAACAGCAAAGGGGTATTACCTCAGGTTGGGTTGCCTCCCAACAAGCGCTTCTTTAACGTCATTAGCTTGACGGTTGTCCCTTGTTAGGGTGGATTGTAGTGCTTGATGTCTTCTCCTCTCACTATGAAAACGTCCCCATTTGATTCCTTCATGATTTCCAAATGTTCCATAGAAAGAACTTTCCTGATTGTGAACACTTGAGGGAGCTGGGAAGGAATGGTTTTGAGGCCAGGTGGGATTGGCAGATAATGACTTGATATCACTTTATCTCCCGGAGAGAAACCTTCAGTGGGAATTTTCTTGTTTCTCCACCCTCTTGGCAATTTCTTTATAATTCTTCCCTCTCTCTTGAGGATTTCTTCATTGACCCTTATGCCAGGAGGATCCTTCTGAGCTGTTTCTATTGATTCTTGTGGCTTTAACTCTTGCAATTCTTGTTTGCCTTCCAAGGACTGTTTCAGAGTTTCAGCTGCTGGGTTGCTTTCCTCCAAACACAGATGGCTACTATCATCCTTAGGCTTTTCAGGTTCTGGTTCAGGCTCAGATGCAGGTTTGAAAACATGGAAAATGAGCTGTTCATCATGTATTCTCAAAATTAGCTCTCCTTGTTCTACATCTATGAGCGCTCTAGCAGTGGCTAGAAATGGCCTTCCCAGAATGATAGGGTGTAGGTAGCTTTCCTCCATGTCCAAAATGACAAAGTCTGTGGGGAAGAAATAATTTCCTACTTTCACCAGCACATTCTCAACTACCCCCTCAGCTTGCTTCTGAGTTTTGTCAGCCAGTTGTATGATTACATCAGTGGATCTCACCTCATTCAGTTGTAGCCTCTTCATAAGAGTCAGAGGCATCACATTTATGCTAGCTCCTAGATCACAGAATCCTCTATCAATTTTTGTTTCCCCTATGATGCAGGGGATATGAAAACTTCCTGGGTCTGTTTTCTTAGAGACCATATTCTTCTTGATGAGTGCACTGCATTCTTTGTTCATTATTACAGTTTGTCCTCCCTTCAAAACTCTTTTCTTGCTTAGCAATTCCTTCAAATACTTGATATGTGTAGGCATCTGCTGGAGAATCTCAAGAAAGGGAATATTGATATGGAGAGACTTAAACGTCTCTAAAAACCTTGAATATGTTTTCCCTTTTTCACCTCCTCCTAACCTCTGAGGAAATGGTGCTTTTGGTTGGTATGTTTTCAGCATGCCTTTATTTTGCAGTTCCTTGGCTTGCTCAATTTCACTTTCCTGCTTAGCTTCATCCATACCTTCCTTCAAGATTTCTGGCTCCTGTTCTGAGGGTCTGATTCTTTCTTCTATTGAGACTTCCTTCAACATGGTGATGGCCTTGCATTCTTCCCATCTCACTCCCTTTTGTTCCCCTTTAGGATTCTTTTCTGTGTCACTAGGAAACACTGCAGTTGACTTGGGGGCCTGTTGAGATAGCTCTCCTACTAGAGACTCCATCATCTTGAGCTTTTCACCATGGTTCCTTAAGGTAGATCTCACATCATCCCTAAAGCTTTTCAACTCACTTATGTCCTGACCCATGTTTGCAAGCTTTCCTTCTATCCTGTTTAATTGATCTTGAAATTGTTGGTTCGGATTAGGTTGGGCAGGTTGATTATTTTGGCCATGATATGGTGGTTGGGAGTAAGTGTTTGTGTGGCTTGGTATGATCTTTGGTTGGAGTTGTAAGGTTTGTGGTTTTGTGGTTGGGTTTGCTAGTTTCCCCACCCAAAGTTTGGGTGGTTTTTCCAACCTTGGTTGTAAGTGTTGGAATGTGGATCATATGGTTGCCTTTGTTGATTTCCCACATAGTTGGCCTCTTTCCAATCACCTCCTTCAGTGCTTACTTCCTCTTGATCTTGTGTGTGTATTGCAGCCACTTGATTTGTGTCTAATTTCCTGGTGAGCTCTGCTAGTTGCTTGGCAAACACCTTGTTTTGGGCTAGAATTGTATCAACATGGTTCAGCGCCATAACTCCCTTAGTGTTGTGTCTCTCTGAAGCATAGTAGTACTCATTCTCAGCCACTGTCTCAATCACTTCAATGGCTTCTTCCACAGTCTTCTTCCTGTTCAATGAACCTCCTGATGAATGGTCTACAGCCTTCCTTGATTCATAAGAGAGTCCATCATAGAAAATATGCAATTGCACCCAGTCATGGAACATGTCTGGTGGGCATCTCCTTGTCAAATCCTTGAACCTCTCCCATGCCTCGTAGAGAGTTTCACCATCTTGTTGTCTAAAAGTCTGAACCTCAGATCGAAGCCTATTGACCTTTTGTGGGGGGTAGAAACGTGCCAGAAACTTGCTTTCCACCTCATCCCAGGTTGTTAGGCTCCCCCTTGGGAATGATTCCAGCCACTTAGCTGCCTTGTCCCTAAGTGAAAATGGGAACAAGAGCAGTTTATAGGCATCTTCCTGGACTCCATTGGACTTCACAGTGTCGCAAATTCTCAGGAATTTTGTGAGATGTTGGTTTGGATCTTCATTAGCACTCCCACCAAATGAACAATGATTCTCCACCAGTGATATTAGCTGTGGTTTGAGTTCAAAATTGTTGGCCTGAATGGGTAGTTTCTGAATGCTGCTACCACAATTCCCAGAGGTTGGGTTTATGTATGAACCAAGAACCCTCCTCTCGGGAATGGCATTGTTTCCATCAGCTCTCTCATGGTTGTGAACTTCTCTATCCATGTTGAGATCTAGAGCTTCCTCAAAATTGTCCTCAGATTCTCCTTCAGATTCTTCTTCTCCCAGTACTCTCTTCCCTCTTGCTTCCCTTCTAAGTCTATGAAGGGTCCTCTCTGGTTCGGTATATGGAGGAGTTGTTGTCTCTCCTCTTCTACCTGTCATACAAGAACACAGCACAGGCAACAAACAAGTGAAATACTCTTGGTTAATGGAAGAGTATGGTTAGAGCAGTTGAGGAATTAATTCAAATAGTTAGTGAGTCAGTGAGTTAGTTGCTTGAATTTAAAGGCATAAAGAAAGAAAACAAGTAACAGAGTGCAGAAATTGAAATTCAACAAGTAACTTGAACTAAATTATCAAAACAAAAAAAATGCTCAATCTAGTTAACTTCCAATTTGAGAATTGTCAATCGAAAACCAATCCCCGGCAACGGCGCCATAAACTTGATGTGCATAAACTTGATATGCTACGATTTAGGAAATTGCACGATCGGCAAAATTCCTTCCGGCAAGTGCACCGGTTATCGTCAAGTAAAAACTCACAATAGAGTGAGGTCAAATCCCACAAGGATTGGTTGAGTGAGCAATTCGGATTAGAAGTATGTTCTAGTTGAGCGGAATCAAGATTTAGATAAGAATTGCGGAATGTAAAATTGCATGAATTAAAGAGCGAGAAGCTAAATTGCTGAAATTAAAAGGGATGGGGGTGATGGCATGAATTTAATTGCAGAATGTAAGAGAAAGTGGTAGATCAGAAATGGGGAATTCATTGGATTTCAGGAGATATTGAGATCTCCGAATCAAAACATTTTATCCCTTCCTCAACCAATGCATTCATTGAATTTTGCTTGGCAATCTTATATGATTGGATCCCAATCCCTTGGCTCACCAATTCTCTCTAAAAACAAACAAATTCCCAATCCCTTGGTTTAAATGTTCATAAGAAGAGATGATGCTCGATCACTGATTATACCACACAGTTTCATGAATCACAATTTGGTAGGATTACATGTCACAATATCCATCCAAACCCCAATCCAATTCACTGTGAGAAAGCTTCTCTAGCATGAATCCTCCATTCCTTTCCCAAGGTTCCGAAGGATTCCAATTATGGGTAGTTTCTTTCCCAAGACAACTACCCAATGGAATTAGATCGAGAAGCTTTCTAACAAAATTCAAGAGAAAAGATTGAAGAAGAAGATAAAACTATTATTGATTCATTGAATTACAATAGAGCTCCCTAACCCAATGAAAGGGGTTTAGTGAGTCATAGCTCTGAATTCAATTACAAAATATGAAAAGTAGCAAAATGATCCAAAAAGTTCCCCGTGTAAAAAAGTGCCAACTAACTTAAATTCTATCCTATTTATACACTTTCTTAATTGAGCTTCTGTTGTGTTTCTTGGGCTTTGAGGCCTTTCCCTGATTTCCTTTTGCTTTGGGTTTATGGTCCATAATCCTGATGAGGCTGTGATCCAATTCTGTAACATTTATTGAGCAAACTTAGTGATAAACAAGTAATGACATAAGACTCAACAAATTGAAGCTCCAGACTCATCAATTCTTCAGGCCCAATCCCATAAACCATGATATTCAATTGGGTTTCATACCATAATACGTTTAAGTTAATGTTTGTGCTCAAATGCTAACTTAAACTTCAATATATTTGGCCCAGAACCCTTTCAAAAAGTGGTGTTTAAGTTGAAGTTTAAGTTTCAGTTTAAGGTTAAACTGAAACTTAAACGTGGAAATGGAAGAAAGCAACCCAGGAGTGTGAAATGTCGAACACGTTTAAGCTTCAGTTTAAGGTTAAACTGAAGCTTAAACGTGGAAATGAAGAAAGCAACCCTGGAGGAGCAATTGGGTCGAACACGTTTAAGCTTCAGTTTAAGGTTAAACTGAAACTTAAACGTGGAAATGAGAAAGCAACCCTGGAGGAGAGAAATAGTCGAACACGTTTAAGCTCCAGTTTAAGGTTAAACTGGAGCTTAAACGTGGAAATGCTCTCTTGGTGAAATTCTCATTCTGGCGTTTAACTTCCAGTTTAAGGTTAAACTGGAGGTTAAACGCCAGTTCCAGCATTTCCTAGCCTTCATGATTCTGGCGTTTAAGCTCCAGTTTAGGCTTAAACTGGAACTTAAACGCCATTTCCAGCATTATATGGCTTGGTAGTTTAAGTTCCAGTTTAAGCTTAAACTGGAACTTAAACTCCACATGTGATATTCATGCTTCCTTTATTGATTTTGTTGCTTCCTTGCCTAGCCTCTTCTTCCCTGAAATCATCCAAACAATTGCATCAAAGTCTTGCAAAATTTCATGAGAAATCTTCCATTCATAGCATTCAAGTAATATAACTAAAAACTCATGGACTTTGCATCAAAATCATACTGTTTGGATGGTTCATTGCTTTGTTATTCATTTAACCATTCTTGGTTACTTTAAGCTCAAGAAAATGCATAAAACAACTAAAACTAACAGAAAAATGCTAGTGAAACTAGCCTAAGATGCCTTGGCATCACAAATCATTAATTGATAGCAAGCATCTTTGAAAAAGGAAAGAAATTGATTTTGAAAAAGATATGATTGAAAAGATATGATTTGAAAAAGATTTGATTTTGAAAACTTGAAAAAAATTTGCATTAAAAACAAAATCTTCCCTCTTGTGCCATCCTGGCATTAAACGCCCAGAATGGTGCACATTCTGGCGTTTAACGCCCAAAGCTCTACCCTTTTGGGCATTAAACACCCAGCCAGGTACCCTGGCTGGCGTTTAAACGCCAGTTTGCCTTCTTCACTGGGCGTTTTGAACGTCCAGCTTTTTCTGTGTAATTCCTCTGCTGTATGTTCTGAATCTTCAATTCTCTGTATTATTGACTTGAAAAGACACAAATTAAAAATATTTTTGGATTTTTAATAATGAGGAATAATCAAAATGCAACTAAAATCAAATAACAATGCATGCAAGACACCAAACTTGGCAGTTTGTATATTACTGACACTAACAAAATGAGAATGCATATGAGAAACAACAAAACACTCAAGTCAAGAGAATTCAAAGATCAAAACAAGGAAATCATCAAGAACAACTTGAAGATTAATGAAGACACATGCATGAATGCAAGAAGAACAAAAACATGCAATTGACACCAAACTTAAAATGAGACACTAGACTTAACAAGAAACATGCAATATTTTTGGTTTTTATGATTTTGTAATTTTTTTTTTGGGTTTTTTTTTTCAAAAATTAAGTGGAAAAAGAAAATAAAGATATCAAAATTCTTAATGAGAATTCCAGGAATCATGCAATGTTAGTCTAAAGCTTTAGTCTAAAGAAATTAGACATGGCTGGTCAAGCTTCAGCAGGACATTGCATTCAAGAGCTAAATTGATGATGATCAATCAGCTTTGGTGATGATAAAAATATCACCTTGAAACACTAGAATTCATTCTTAAGAACTCTGAAAATAAATACCTAATCTAAGCAACAAGATGAACCGTCAGTTGTCCATACTCGAAACAATCCCCGGCAACGGCGCCAAAAACTTGGTGCCGTTGCCGGATCGAAAATTTGGCACTGATGTTACCGGACCAAAAGCTTGCCGAAAACTCGAACAATCCCTGGCAACGGCGCCAAAAACTTGGTGCACAAAATTGTGATCACTACTTTTCACAACTCAAATAATCCCCGGTAATGAATCCAAAAATTTGGTGCTCAATACCATGGCATAAACACAACCTCGCACAACTAACCAGCAAGTGCACTGGGTCGTCCAAGTAATAAACCTTACGCGAGTAAGGGTCGATCCCACGGAGATTGTTGGTATGAAGCAAGCTATGGTCATCTTGTAAATCTCAGTCAGGCAGACTCAAATGGTTATGAATGATATATGAATAAAACATAAAGATAAAGATAGAGATACTTATGCAATTCATTAGTGAGAACTTCAGATAAGCGTATGAAGATGCTTTGTCCCTTCCGTCTCTCTGCTTTCCTACTGTCTTCATCCAATCCTTCTTACTCCTTTCCATGGCAAGCTGTATGTTGGGCATCACCGTTGTCAATGGCTACAATCCCGTCCTCTCAGTGGAAATGTTCAACGCACCCTGTCACGGCACGGCTATCTAGCTATCGGTTCTCGATCATGTCGGAATAGAATCCAGTGATTCTTTTGCGTCTGTCACTAACGCCGCACAATCGCGAGTTTGAAGCTCGTCACAGTCACTCAATCATTGAATCCTACTCAGAATACCGCAGACAAGGTTTAGACCTTCCGGATTCTCTTGAATGCAGTCATCAATTCTAGCTTATACCACGAAGATTCCGATTAAAGAACCCAAGAGTTATCCACCCAATCTAAGGTAGAACGGAGGTGATTGACGGTCACACGTTCATAGGTGAGAATGATGATGAGTGTCACGGATCATCACATTCATCAAGTTGAAGAACAAGTGATATCTTGGAACAAGAACAAGCTGAATTGAATAGAAGAACAATAGTAATTGCATTAATACTCGAGGTACAGCAGAGCTCCACACCTTAATCTATGGTGTGTAGAAACTCCACCGTTGAAAATACATAAGAACAAGGTCTAGGCATGGCCGTGAGGCCAGCCCCCAAAACATGATCAAAGGATTCAAAGACCTAAAGATGATCTAAGATCCCAAGATCACAAGATCTAAATACAAATAGCAAAAGGTCCTATATATAGAGAACTAGTAGCCTAGGGTTTACAGAAATGAGTAAATGACATAAAAATCCACTTCCGGGCCCACTTGGTGTGTGCTTGGGCTGAGCATTGAAGCATTTTCGTGTAGAGACTTCTCTTGGAGTTAAACGCCGGCTTTTGTGCCAGTTTGGGCGTTTAACTCCCATTCTTGTGCCAGTTCTGGCGTTTAACGCCGGGCATTCTTGAGCTGATTTGGAACGCCAGTTTGGGCCATCAAATCTCGGGCAAAGTATGGACTAATATACATTGCTGGAAAGCCCAGGATGTCTACTTTCCAACGCCGTTGAGAGCGCGCAAATTGGGCTTCTGTAGCTCCAGAAAATCCACTTTGAGTGCAGGGAGGTCAGAATCCAACAGCATCTGCAGTCCTTTTAGTCTCTGAATCAGATTCTTGCTCAGATCCCTCAATTTCAGCCAGAAAATACCTGAAATCACAGAAAAACACACAAACTCATAGTAAAGTCTAGAAAAGTGAATTTTAATTAAAAACTAATAAAAATATACTAAAAACTATCTAAAATATACTAAAAACAATGCCAAAAAGCGTACAAATTATCCGCTCATCAGCATTCATGGGAATCCGGAAAGTCTAACCTTGTCTGTGGTATTCCGAGTAGGATTCTGGGATTGAATGACTATGACGAGCTTCAAACTCCTGAAGGCTGGGCGTTAGTGACAGACGCAAAAAAATCACGGGATTCTATTCCAACCTGATTGAGAACCGACAGATGATTAGCCGTGCTGTGACAGAACATTTGGACCATTTTCACTGAGAGGATGGGATGTAGCCATTGACAACGGTGATGCCCTACATACAGCTTGCCATGGAAAGGAGTAAGAAGGATTGGATGAAAGCAGTAGGAAAGCAGAGATTCAACAGGGACAAGCATCTCCATACGCTTATCTGAAATTCCCACCATTAATTTACATAAGTATTTCTATCCTATTTTATTTATCTTTTAATTATCTAATCCAATCACATTTGAATCAGCCTGACTGAGATCTACAAGATGACCATAGATTGCTTCATACCAACAATCTCCGTGGGTTCGACCCTTACTCACGTAAGGTATTACTTGGACGACCCAGTGCACTTGCTGGTTAGTTGTGCGGAGTTGTGACTAAGTGTAATTCACGTGTGAGAGCTACCAAATCATTGGAACCATTGTTGATGATCACAAATCCGTGCACCAATTGCCTAATGCATTTCTGATATGAAAAGAATAACTAAATCCTATATACCAGCTGAAAATGCCACAATTCGAATTGATGTCCTAATTGGACAAAATGAAACAAATTCACATCAGAAGCATGGTAGGCCTGTCGGTTCCAAAGATAAAAATCTTCGAAAAAGAAAAGAGGTAAATACTATTCCTGTTGAAAAAGATAAAGACATAGTAGAGACACATATAGTTGTCCAAAACTCTGGCATAATTTTAACGTCATAAGACATTCAGGTACCTGAAAATTTTGCAAATTATGAAAATGATGAGATCTTGATAAATTATATCTTTACAGGAGAAAAATAAAACTGAAATAAAATAATTGTCAATAGAATATTTGCATATAATGTGGCATTACACATCATGCACGAAAGTAAAGATCTAGAGCTAAGAACAGTCAAAGAATGTCAACAAAGGAATGATTGCCTAAAATGGGAAGAAGCTATGAAGGCTAAGTTAGACTCACTTACAAAATATGAAGTCTTTGGACCTATAGTCCGTACACCAGAAGATGTAAAACCTGTTGGATACACATGGGTATTTTGTGAAAAATGAAATGAAAAAATGAAGTTGTACGGTATAAAACTCGACTTGTGGCACAAGATTTTTCACAAAGGCCCGGTATATATTATGAAGAAACATATTCCCCTATAGTAGATGCAATAATATTGCATTATTTGATCAATTTATCTGCATACCATAAACTATATATGCATCTAATAGAAGTGGTGACAGCTTATGTAAGATCCCAGATTTTTGAAAATTAAATAATAAATTATTTATGATTTATTTTATTTTTTGAGAATATATTTTTTCAGAGATTTTTATATTGAGTACTTTCTTATTATTGATTTAAATCTTTAGTAATTGAAAAATAATGAGGATTTTATATGCTTTAATTTGAATAATTAGATTTTGAACTTTATTTTATAATTTAAAGAAAATTAATTTGATTATCTCTAATTATTGAATTAGAGTATTTATTTAAAAATAATTTACAAGTTGATTATTAAATAATATTTTAATAAATATGAGTGTTGGATTAAAATTAGTTTTTAATTATTTTATAACCCCTAATTTTATTGAAAATTACAAATTTAGCCTTATACCTAATTTTACCCAAAATAAACCCTAACCCTAAATTTATTACAAACATACACACTTCCACTCTTCCTACTAGCCACCACCCCCATCAGCAAACACCCTATCACCTTGAAACACACACACACACGCAGCCACCAGAGGGAAGAGAGAGCACAAAGAGTAAGGGAGAGAGAGGGAGGAGCCGCACTACTGCCACTATTCAACCTCCACTATCGCGTCATTGCTGAGCCATCACAAGAGAGAGAAAGAAAGGTGTGTGTGAGAGAGAGAAAGAGAGAGAGGGAGCTGTTGCAAGCTTGCCAATAGGGAGCTTCCTACCGCTTTGCTGTCGTTCATCCGCGTCTTGCCGTCGCAGTCTGTGGAAATGCCAGGAGCTGTCCCGTTGCTGCCAAGTCACCGTCGATGTGAGGAACAGCACGCGAGAGAGTGGAGTAATCGAGGGAGAAGCAGGTCACGCGTAGGACAAATCTGCACCGCCGTCGAGCTACTGTGCGCCGCAGGATCTTCCCAAAGCTGCCATCCCCTATCGCCACTGTCATAGGTAACGTGGTTGTGCCCATAAGCTGTCGCGCCATTGTTAGGATCGTGGCGGTCGAAATGGCCACTGATGGAGCTCACCGGAGCTGTTTGGGGGGTTGCTGCCACTTTGTTGTCTTGGTTTCTTCTTAGTGCAGTAAGTTGTTTTCCTCCGAACCTTTTATAGTCAATATTCTGTTTTATGTTGCTGAAGTTTTTGCAAAATTAATGTCTTAGGGTTGAGCTACGGTTCTTGCATACTGTGTTTAGAGGTTGTGGCAGCTGGGGAGATGGTCGGTATTGATGCCGATGCTGTGAGATAAGAATAGAAACGTAGTCTGTCGCGTAGTTAAGTCACAAACGAGGTAGGGGCGCTTTTCTTAAACTCATTTTATTTTCAAGAATTGTTATAAATCGATATTGATGCAAACATATATTTTTGGTGATTATGTGAATCTTGTGCATTGACTGATATATTTTAAAAGAACATGATTATTTACTTGATTAAATTCTTGATTGATTGAGTTGGTGTTGTGATAGTTAATGAAATCTTGATTTGGAAATCTGATTGGTATATTTATATTGGTTTGAAACTGTTTGAGAAGGCTGAAAATTCTAAATTATTGATTAATGCTATTGAAGTTAGTTTAAATTGTGATTCATGAGATTGGTTGGTTAAAATTCTGGATTTTGTTGATGTCCTTCAGTTGAGTGTTGTTGTTGTGATAATGTTTTATTAGAAGTGATTTGAATGATTGGGAGATATTTGGTTTGGTTTAGTTGGGACCATTTGTAAGAATCCGGTTAACCGCTTTAATAAAATAATAATTTATTTATCCGAAATAGGTTAAAAAATATAGAAAAGATATTTTGAGAATAAAAAGGTGAAATTTGATTTCAATAAATTTTTTTGAGTTGGAAAATGTATCCTTTCGAAAAGTTTTTGAAAAATGCAAACTGGCGCTTAAGCCGGAAGTACCAGCTCTAATCTATCTAGTACTGAGTATTTTGGAAAACAAGATTTTGAAAATTGATTTATTATTTTGAAAGGACAAAAATGATTTAGAATTGAAAATCGGGCATTAATCTTAAAGGTTTTGGCCCAAAGTGGGCCAAACGAGCTAAAACCGCTAACGGTTGGACCGGGCCCAAACCGAAATCAAGGTCCAACATATATATGTGTGTTTAATGAGCTTTAAGCTCATTTTAATGGGGAGAGAGAGAGAGAGCTCGGATAGGTGATGGTGGGGGGTGAAACCCAATTGTCACTATTCATCATCACCTTCCGGGAGCCATAACTTGAGCTATGGAGCTCCAATTGATGAGTCATTTGCGGCCACGCGAAGCTCTTGTTGAGCTCTTCATTTCTATCTAGGCTTTGCTGGTAAGAACTCGTATCTCAAGCTCCAGTTTCCTGCCCTAGATTTTTTGCATTTTTGGGTTTGGTTTTGAGTAGATTTTGTGATTTTTCTTGTTTAGGTGATCTCTAGTAACGAGTAATTATCGGTGTCTACTCCAATCACCGTTAGATAAGGTAAGGAATCTCTATATCCTTTTGGTTTAGTGTAGTGTGAGCTCTAGTTTTTAATGCATGGTCATGTTGTATGTATGAAGCTTATTTTTGGAGTTGGTGGTGACTTTTGGTTTGGCTTTGGTGATTTGGAGCTTGTTGGAATCAAGTTTAGTATTTGAGCATATTGGGAATCGGCCAACGTATGGTTTCAGGTTCCTTTATGTAATATGTAATGTTTCTGGACACTTAGGCTAGTTGACCTTAAGATAGGATTGAATTGAATGTATATGTTACTTGAATGTGAAATATGATTTAGTGGTTGATATAATGTTGTATGGAGTGGATATGGTTGAGGAGTGATATTATATGTTGATGATTGTTGATGTTGAGCAATTTGATGATGAATGTTGAGATTTATTATAGTTTTTGAGAGTTGTTGGTATTGTTAATGATTAATGATGATTTATGGAAATGTTATTGATGAATAAGAGAATTAGGAGTGGTTATGATGATTTTAGATGTTGAAGAATAATGATTTTGATGGTGTGGAATAGTATAAATGGGAGGTTATTGATGGTTGAGTTTAGGGAATGAGTGGTATGGCCTTTTGTGTTCATTTGGTAGTGTTTGGATTGTGAGTAGTTTGGTGTTGAATTAAGAGTTGGTTAAAATTGAGGTTTAGAGATTTTTGGTAAAAATGGAATTTTGGTGAATTTTGACAGATCATAGCTTGAGCTACGGTTTTTGAAATTAAATGACTTTTATGTCAAATTAAAGATAATTTAAAGAGCTTTAAAATGGAATAGATTTTGTAGAAATCAAAATTTTGTAGAGAAAGATATGATCATCGAAAGTTAGTGCCAGAAATCTAAATTCTGTGATGTTGCAGAATTTGTGATTTCTGGTTTGTATGCGCACGCACACTACTGTGCACATGCTTTGAACAGTGGCTATGCATTGACTTGTGCGTACGCATAGTCTTGTGCGCACGCACACCCTGTGAATTTTTGAAACCGTGCGTACGCATACTCTTGTGCGCACGGACACACAGGAAGATGCCTACTGTTGGGGGCGCCAGCACACTCTGCTGCACATGCTCACCTTATGAATTTTGCAAGTTATGCGTACGCACAGCCTCATGTGCACGCACACGCTGGAAGGTGCATTCTGTTGAGGGCGTTCACACGCATCTGTGCGTGTACGCAGAATGGAAACTTTTACTTACTGTGCATACGCACACCTCTATGCATACATACACTTCTTGAAAATCCTTCTGGGCATGCATACACACAACCCTATGCGTATGCACACTGCCCTTATTTTCAAAGAAAACCTTGTTTTTAACTATTTTACCTTTTTGGCAAGTTTGTAAACTTTCGTAATGCTTATTTAGGATGTTTTAACTTGTTTTTAGGATTTGGAACATAGAGACTACCCCAAGTGAGTTTAACTAGATATTTTCTGGTAATAAGTTATAAGATGGAGGTTTAGGTTTCTGGTGTACGTAGGGATGGACTAGTTGGGTATCTGACGACGTGCTATATTGATGATGAACTTGTGATATTAAGGATGGATGATGAGTTTAAGACTTGAAAATGAATGATTATGATTAATGAAATGAGTATGAGCGGAAGTATGCTATGAGCAGTGGCCTCTGAGATTGAATATGTGATTATGATATGCATTGTTCACCGTTGTAGGGGTTGCGGCAGTCTCCCGCCTATGTTCGGATATGAGAATTGAAGATGGGCTTCTCACTCATATTTCTCGCTCAAGAGGATAGTAGTAGGGCACTCTCTCACGGAACGTTTCCCTCTAAAAGGAGAAGGTGGGTACTATGGTAGCGCACTCATCCCTCGGAATTATTCCTCCTGAGCATGCGTTTTCTCTTTGGTTGCAAGGTGGTGGGGCACTATCCCTCAGAATCATGCGGCATCCAAAGGAAGGTGGTAGGGCACTCTCTCTCTCAGAACGTTTCCATTTGAAAGGAGAAGGTTGTAGGGCACTCATCCCTCGGAATTATTCCTTTTGAGTATGCGCAACAGAGAGACTAATCCAGGAGTTTCCGTCCGAATTTTGTGTCGGGTTTGGCACTATAACTAACATGTGATATCACATCCAATAGGACAGACATTCATCATATGCATCTTCTATATGCTTGCTTGCTTTGATAACTTGAGTTTGCCTACTTGTATAATATGCCTACTTGCTTCTTGAATTACTTGTTATATATGAATACTACCAATGTTTTACTTGTGTGCATTATCTGTGATTGTCTGGTGCTGAGGAGGTTGGGTAGGCGGTGGTGATGGGATCGCACGGAGGTAGGTTGGTGAAGGCTGTGGGACAGCGGTGACTAGTTTTAGTTAGAAATCCCCTAAGTTTAGATACCCTAGTTTATTGTTTACGGGTTAAGTTATTTATCTTGTTTTAAGCTTGAATATCAGTATCGTTGTGAAGTTTTAGGATTGCCTTTGGCATCCCGAAACCTTACATCTTACATATTGGGAACTGTTACCATACTGAGAACCTCCGGTTCTCATTCCATACTTTGTTGTTGTTTTTCAGATGCAGGTCGCAACCCACCTCGGTGAGTTGCTTGATGGTGACAAAGCAGAGGACCTTATTCTATTTTGTTGTCTTTTTGTTATTTTGACTAGTTCTCTCACTTTTGTATTTATATTACCTTAGAAGCTTACTTTGAGAAAGATATTGTTTAAATTGTTTTACATTCAAAACTCTATATGTCAGTATTTAACTAGTCGGCCTAAACTCCGCGGGTTGTGGTTAGTATCTTATGATTATTATACTCTTGTATCTTTGTTATCTTGTACCTTTTTCTTGTGTCATAAGTTATAGCTTCGTGTGAACGTTCACGCTTTGTAATTCCGTATTTGAGCTTATTTTCTTCATCGGGCATTGGTGGACGAAATTGTGATTCATATGTTCTAGGCACTGTTAGAGAAGCTTTTTCTTTCCACAACTCCGTTCAACTTAACCAGCAAGTGTACTGGGTCATCCAAGTAATACCTTACGTGAGTAAGGATCGATCCCACAGAGATTGTTGGTATGAAGCAAGCTATGGTTACCTTGTAAATCTCAGTTAGGCAGATTAAATAGTTTTGGGTTTTGAAAATTAATAATAAAAAGAAAATAAAATAGGATAGAAATACTTATGTAAATTAATAGTGGGAATTTCAGATAAGTGTATGGAGATGATGTGCTCCTCTTGAATCTCTACTTTCCTATTACATTCATCCAATCCTTCTTACTCCTTTCCATGGCAAGCTGTATGTAGGGCATCACCGTTGTCAGTGGCTATATCCCATCCTCTCAGTGAAAACGTTCCTATGCTCTGTCACAACACGGCTAATCAGCTGTTGGTTCTCGATCATGTTGGAATAGGATCCATTGATCCTTTTGCGTTTGTCATCACGCCCAGCAATCGCGAGTTTGAAGCTCGTCACAGTCATTCAATCCCAGAATCCTACTCGGAATACCACAGACAAGGTTTAGACTTTCCGGATCCTCATGAATGCCGCCATCTATCTAGCTTATACCACGAAGATTCTGTTGGGAAATCTAAGAGATATGCGCCCGGCCTAAGGTAGAACGGAAGTGGTTGTCAATCACGCGTGTTCATAGGTGAGAATGATGATGAGTGTCACAGATCATCACATTCATCAAAGTTAAGTGTAACGTATATCTTGGAATTAGAATAAAAGAGAATTGAATAGAAAGTAAGAGTAATTGTATTGAAACTTGAGGTACAGCAGAGCTCCACACCCTTAATCTATGGTGTGCAGAAACTCCACTGTTGAAAATACATAAGTAAAAGGTTCAGGCATGGCCGAATGGCCAGCCCCCTTGAAGGTGATCAAAAGACCGAATGGTCAAGAGATATCTCATACAATAGTTAAATGTTCTATTTATAATAAACTAGCTACTTAAGGTTTACATGAGTAAGTAATTGATGCATAAATCCACTTCCGGGGCCCACTTGGTGTATGTTTGGATTGAGCTTGATTTATCCACGAGCTGAGGCTTTTATTGGAGTTAAAATCCAAGTTATGACGTGTTTTGGGCGTTCAACTCCGGATCATGACGTGTTTCTGGCGTTTAACTCCAGACAGCAGCATGCACTCGGCGTTCAATGCCAATTTACGTCGTCAATTTCCAAATAAAATATGGACTATTATATATTGCTAGAAAGCTCTGGATGTCTACTTTCTAACGCCGTTGAGAGGGCGCCATTTGGAGTTTTATAGCTCCAGAAAATCCATTTCGAGTGCAGGGAGGTCAGATTCCAAAAGAATCAGCAGTCCTTTTGTCAGCCTTCTTTCAGAGTTTTGCTCAAATCCCTCAATTTCAGCCAGAAATTACCTGAAATCACAGAAAAACACACAAACTCATAGTAAAGTCCAGAAATGTGAATTTAACATAAAAACTAATGAAAATATCCCTAAAAGTAGCTTGAACTTACTAAAAACTACCTAAAAACAATGCCAAAAAACGTATAAATTATCCGCTCATCACAACACCAAACTTAAATTGTTGCTTGTCCCCAAGCAACTGAAAATCAATTAGGATAAAAAGAAGAGAATATACTATAAATTCCAGAATATCAATGAATATTAATTATAATTAGATGAGCGGGACTTGTAGCTTTTTGCTTCTGAACAGTTTTGGCATCTCACTTTTTCCTTTGAAGTTTTAGAATGATTGGCTTCTCTAAGAACTTAGAATTTTGGATAGTGTTATTGACTTTCCTAGTTACGCATGTTGATTCTTGAACACAGTTGCTTATGAGTCTTGGCCGTGGCCCTAAGCATTTTGTTTTCCAGTATTACCAACGGATACATAAATGCCACAGACACATAACTGGGTGAACCTTTTCAGATTGTGACTTAGCTTTGCTAGAGTCCCCAGTTAGTGGTGTCCAGAGCTCTTAAGCTTAAGCACACTCTTTTGCTTTGGATCACGACTTTAACCACTCAGTCTCAAGCTTTTCACTTGGACCTGCATGACACAAGCACATGGTTAGGGACATCTTAGTTTAGCCGCTTAGGCCTGGATTTTATTTCCTTGGGCCCTCCTATCCATTGATGCTCAAAGCCTTGGATCCTTTTTACCCTTGCCTTTTGGTTTTAAGGGCTATTGGCTTTTTCTGCTTGCTTTTTCTTTTTCTTTCTATATATATATATTTTTTTTTTTTCGCCAATTTTTTTCGCAAGCTTCTTCTTTTTCACTGCTTTTTCTTGCTTCAAGAATCAATTTCATTGATTTTTCAAATCATAAATAACATTTCTCTTTGTTCATCATTCTTTCAAGAGCCAACAATTTTAACATTCATAAACAACAAGATCAAAAATATGCACTGTTCAGGCATTCATTCAGAAAACAAAAAGTATTGTCACCACATCAATATAATTAAATTAATTTCAAGGATAAATTCGAAATTCATGTACTTCTTGTTCTTTTGAATTAAAAAATATTTCATTTAAGAGAGGTGAAGGATTCATGGATTTTATTCATAGCTTTAAGACATGGTTACTACATACTAATGATCATGAAGTAGAGACACAAAACATAGATAAACACAGCATAAAAACCGAAAAGCAGAAAGAAATAAGAATAAGGAATGAATCCACCTGAGTGAAGGTGGCGCCTTCTTGAAGGTCCAATGGTGCTTTTTGAGCTCCTTTATATCTCTTCCTTGCTTCTGTTGCATGATTCCTAGTAATTTTGGTGTTCCTATCATTAGTTGCTCCCAATAATTATGTGGAGGACAATTTATCCCCTGAGGTATCTCAGGGATCTCTTGATTTGCAGTCAAATGTTCTACCACTGAGCTATAAACCCTTTACATGAGTCTTTCCATCTCCCATGACTCAGAGGTGGAAGCTTTTGTCTTCCATTTTTTTTCTCTTCTTCTTTTTTTTTTTTTTTGGATGTCTCTGGCCTTAGGTGCCATTAATGGTTATGGAAAAGTAAAAAGCTATGCTTTTACCATACCAAACTTAGAAAATTGCTCGCCCTCGAGCAAGAGAAGAAAGAAAAGATGAAGAATAAGAAGAAGATATGGAGGAGATTGAGGGATGTGTGTATTCGGCTATATGGGTGGAATTGGGTGGGAAAAAGAAGTTGAATTAGGTGGGGTGTATGGGGAAGAGTGGATAGATGTAGGTGGTGAATGAAAAACAGAAGGGATGACCATGAATGGAGAGAGAGAGAGGGCGAGGTAGGTGGGGATCCTGTGGGGTCCACAGATCCTGAGGTGATCCTGTGGGATCCACAGATCCTGAGGTGTCAAGGAATTCCATCCCTGCACCAAATAGGCATGTAAATTGCCTTTGCACACCATTCTGGCGTTTAAACGCCGTGTGGTGCACATTCTGGGCGTTCAACGCCCATGTAAAGCATGTTTCTGGCGTTGAACGCCAGTTTCATGCTTGTTACTGGCGTTCAGCACCAGCTTTTCTTCTCTAGGCACATTCCTGGCGTTCAGCGCCAGAATGTTGCTTGTTTCTGGCGTTCAGCGCCAGAATGATGCTCTATTCTGGCGTTGAACGCCGGCCAGATGCATCTTACTGGCATTGAACGCCAGCCTGTGCTTCCTCTAGGGTGTGATTTTTTTCTTCTGTTGTTTTTGATTCTGTTTTTAATTTTTATGATTTTTTCGTGACTCTTCATGATCATGTACCTAATAAAACACAAAATAACAATAAAATAGAATAAAATAAAAATTAGATAAATAAAATTGGGTTGCCTCCCAACAAGCGCTTCTTTAATGTCAATAGCTTGACAGTGGCTCTCATAGAGCCACAAGGTGATCAGGTCAATGTTGTATAGTCCCAACACCAAACTTAGAGTTTGGATATGGGGTCTTAACACCAAACTTAGAGTTTGGTTGTGGCCTCCCAACACCAAACTTAGAGTTTGACTGTGGGGGCTCTTCTTGACTCTGAACTGAGAGAAGCTCTTCATGCTTACTCTCTTTTGTCACAGAGGGATGGCCATGTGCCTTAAACACAAGGTAGTCCCCATTCAATTGAAGGACTAGTTCACCTCTGTTGACATCTATCACAGCTCCTGCTGTGGCTAGGAAAGGTCTTCCAAGGATGATGCATTCATCATCTTTCTTCCTAGTGTCTAAGATTATGAAATCAGCAGGGATGTAAAGGCCTTCAACCTTTACTAACACGTCCTCTACTATTCCATAAGCTTGTCTCAATGACTTATCTGCCAATTGTAATGAGAACAAGGCAGGTTGTACCTCAATGATCTCCAGCTTCTCCATTACAGAGAGTGGCATAAGATTTATCCCTGACCCTAGATCACACAGAGCTTTTGCAAAGGTCATGGTGCCTATGGTACAAGGTATCAAAAACTTGCCAGGATCTTGTTTCTTTTGAGGTAGAATTTGCTGAATCCAGGTATCCAGTTCACTAATGAGCAAAGGAGGTTCACTTTCCCAAGTCTCATTACCAAACAACTTGGCATTCAGCTTCATGATAGCTCCTAAATATTGAGCAACTTGCTCTCCAGTCACATCTTCATCCTTTTCAGAGGAAGAATAGTCTTCAGAGCTCATGAATGGCAGAAGAAAATTTAATGGAATCTCTATGGTCTCTATATGAGCCTCAGATTCCTTTGGATCCTTAATAGGAAACTCCTTCTTGCTTGAGGGACGTCCCAGGAGGTCTTCCTCACTAGGATTTTCGTCCTCCTCCTCCCTTGTGCATTTGGCCATATTGATTATATCAATGGCCTTGCACTCTCCTTTTGGATTCTCTTCTGTATTGCTTGGGAGAATACTGGGGGGAGTTTCAATGACTTTCTTACTCAGCTGGCCCAATTGTGCCTCCAGATTTCTAATGGAGGATCTTGTTTCACTCATTAAACTAAAAGTGGCCTTTGACAGATCAGAGACTAGATTGGCTAAATTAGAGGTGTTTTGTTCAGAATTCTCTGTCTGTTGCTGAGAAGATGATGGATATGGCTTGCTATTGCTCAGCCTATTGCGTCCACCATTGTTAAAGCCTTGTTGAGGCTTTTGTTGATCCTTCCATGAGAAATTGGGGTGATTTCTCCATGATGAGTTATAGGTGTTTCCATAAGGTTCACCCATGTAATTAACCTCTACCATGGCAGGGTTCTCAGGATCATAAGCTTCTTCAGAAGCTGCCTCTTTAGTACTGTTGGATGCATGTTACCATCCATTCAGATTTTGAGAGATCATGTTGACCTGTTGAGTCAACACTTTGTTATGAGCCAATATGGCATTCAGAGCATCAATTTCAAGAACTCCTTTCCTCTGAGGTGTCCCATTATTCACGGAATTCCTCTCAGAAGTGTACATGAAATGGTTGTTTGCAACCATATCAATGAGTTCTTGAGCCTCTTCAGGCGTTTTCTTTAGGTGAATAGATCCACCTGCAGAATGGTCCAATGACATTTTCGAAAACTCAGATAGACCATAATAGAATATATCTAATATGGTCCATTCTGAAAACATGTCAGATGGACATCTTTTGGTCAGCTGCTTGTATCTTTCCCAAGCTTCATAGAGGGATTCACCATCTTTTTGTTTGAAGGTTTGAACATCCACTCTCAACTTGCTCAACTTTTGAGGAGGAAAGAATTTATCCAAGAAGGCTGTGACCAGCTTATCCCAGGAGTCCAGGCTATCCTTAGGTTGTGAATCCAACCATGTTCTAGCTCTGTCTCTTACAGCAAAAGGGAAAAGCATGAGTCTGTAGACTTCAGGGTCAACTCCATTTGTCTTTACAGTCTCACAGATCTGCAAGAACTCAGTTAAAAACTGATAAGGATCTTCAGATGGAAGTCCATAAAACTTGCAGTTTTGTTGCATTAAGGCAACGAGCTGAGGTTTCGGCTCAAAATTATTGGCTCCAATGGCAGGAATGGAGATGCTTCTTCCATCAAATTTGGACGTTGGCTTTGTGAAGTCACCAAGCATTCTCCTTGCATTATTATTATTTTCGGCTGCCATCTCCTTCTCTTGTTCGAAAATTTCTGAAAGGTTGTTTCTGGATTGTTGTAATTTAGTTTCTCTTAGTTTCCTTTGCAGAGTCCTTTCAGGTTCAGGATCAATTTCAACAAGAGTACCTTTTTCCTTGTTCCTGCTCATATGAAAGAGAAGAAAACAAGAAAAGAAGAGGAATCCTCTATGTCACAGTATAGAGATTCCTTTATGTTATTAGAAACAGAGAGGGGAGAAGAATGAAGAAAAAATGAATAGTCTGTATAAAGAGTAAGGATAGGGGAGGTAAAGAGAAGTGTTAGTAATTAAATAATTAAATAGAATAAGAAAAGAGAGGAAGAATTTCGAAAATAATTTTGAAAAAAGGGGTTAGTAATTTTTGAAAATTAAAGATAAAATATAATTAAAATTAAAACATGAAAATTTTAGTTAATTAAAAAGAATTTTTGAAAAAGAGAGAGATATTTTCGAGAATTGAAGAGGGGGAAGTAGTTAGGTGGTTTTGAAAAAGATAAGAAACAAACAAAAAGTTAGTTAGTTGATTGAAAAAGATTTGAAATCAAATTTTAAAAAGATAAGAAGATAAGAAGTTAGATAAGATATTTATTTTAATAAAAAGATATTTTGAAAAAGATTTAATTTTTTTTAAAATGACTTAACTAACAAGAAACTACAAGATAAGATTCTAGAATTTAAAGATTGAACCTTTCTTAACAAGAAAGTAACAAACTTCAAATTTTTGAATCAATCACATTAATTGTTAGCTAATTTTCGAAAATTTGATATAAAGATAAGAAAAAGATTTTGAAAATATTTTGAAAAAGATTTTTGAAATTTTTCGAAAATAAGAAAAAAATAAAAAAGATATAATTTTTGAAAAAGATTTTGAAAAGATAAGATTTTTGAAATTGAAATTTTTGACTTGACTTGTAAGAAACAACTAATTTTGAAAATTTTTGACTAAGTCAACCCAAAATTTCGAAAATTTGGGGGGAAATAAGGGAAAGATATTTTTTTGATTTTTGAATTTTTAATTATGAGAGAGAAAAATAACAAAAATACTCAATGCATGAAATTTTTAGATCAAAACAATGAATGCATGCAAGAATGCAATGAATGTCAAGATGAACACCAAGAACACTTTGAAGATCATGATGAACATCAAGAACATAATTTTGAAAAATTTTTTGATGCAAATAAAACATGCAAGACACCAGACTTAGAAATCTTTAATGCATGGATACTAACAAACAAAAGATGCATAAGAAAAACAACAAACAACACAAAGCAAGAAAACATCAAGATCAAACAAGAGGACTTAACAAGAACAACTTGAAGATCATGAAGAACACTATGAATGCATGGAATTTTCGAAAAATGCATGAAAAATTTTTAAAGCATGCAATTGACACGAAACATAAAAATTGACTCAAGACTCAAACAAGAAACACAAAATTTTTTTGGATTTTTATGATTTTATTAATTTTTTTGGATTTTTATTAAATTTTTTTTCGAAAATATAGTTTGGAAAAAACGAAAAAGAAAAGAAAAATTTTGAAAAAGTTTTTGAAAAGAAAATTACCTAATCTGAGCAACAAGATGAACCGTCAGTTGTCCATACTCGAACAATCCCCGGCAACGGCGCCAAAAACTTGGTGGACGAAATTGTGATTCATATGTTCTAGGCACTGTTAGAGAAGCTTTTTCTTTCCACAACTCCGTTCAACTTAACCAGCAAGTGTACTGGGTCATCCAAGTAATACCTTACGTGAGTAAGGGTCGATCCCACAGAGATTGTTGGTATGAAGCAAGCTATGGTTACCTTGTAAATCTCAGTTAGGCAGATTAAATAGTTTTGGGTTTCGAAAATTAATAATAAAAAGAAAATAAAATAGGATAGAAATACTTATGTAAATTAATAATGGGAATTTCAGATAAGTGTATGGAGATGCTGTGCTCCTCTTGAATCTCTACTTTCCTATTACATTCATCCAATCCTTCTTACTCCTTTCCATGGCAAGCTGTATGTAGGGCATCACCATTGTCAGTAGCTACATCCCATCCTCTCAGTGAAAATGTTCCTATGCTCTGTCACAGCACGGCTAATCAGCTGTTGGTTCTCGATCATGTTGGAATAGGATCCATTGATCCTTTTGCGTTTGTCATCACGCCCAGCAATCGCGAGTTTGAAGCTCGTCACAGTCATTCAATCCCAGAATCCTACTCGGAATACCACAGACAAGGTTTAGACTTTCCGGATCCTCATGAATGCCACCATCTATCTAGCTTATACCACAAAGATTCTGTTGGGGAATCTAAGAGATATGCGCCCGGCCTAAGGTAGAACGGAAGTGGTTGTCAATCACGCACGTTCATAGGTGAGAATGATGATGAGTGTCACGGATCATCACATTCATCAAAGTTAAGTGTAACGTATATCTTGGAATAAGAATAAAAGAGAATTGAATAGAAAGTAAGAGTAATTGTATTGAAACTTGAGGTACAGCAGAGCTCCACACCCTTAATTTATGGTGTGCAGAAACTCTACTGTTGAAAATACATAAGTAAAAGGTTCAGGCATGGCCGAATGGCCAGCCCCCTTGAAGGTGATCAAAAGACCGAATGGTCAAGAGATATCTCATACAATAGTTAAATGTTCTATTTATAATAAACTAGCTACTTAGGGTTTACATAAGTAAGTAATTGATGCATAAATCCACTTCCGGGGCCCACTTGGTGTATGTTTGGGTTGAGATTGATCTATCCACGAGCTGAGGCTTTTATTGGAGTTGAACTCCAAGTTATGACGTGTTTTGGGCGTTCAACTCCGGATCATGACGTGTTTCTGGCGTTTAACTCCAGACAGCAGTATGTACTTGGCGTTCAACGCCAAGTTACGTCGTCAATTTCCGAATAAAGTATGGACTATTATATATTGCTGGAAATCTCTAGATGTCTAATTTCCAACGCCGTTGAGAGCGCACCATTTTGAGTTCTATAGCTCCAGAAAATCCATTTCGAGTGCAGGGAGGTCAGATTCCAACAGCATCAGCAGTCCTTTTGTCAGCCTTCTTTCAGAGTTTTGCTCAAATCCCTCAATTTCAGCCAGAAATTACCTGAAATCACAGAAAAACACACAAACTCATAGTAAAGTCCAAAAATGTGAATTTAACATAAAAACTAATGAAAATATCCCTAAAAGTAGCTTGAACTTACTAAAAACTACCTAAAAACAATGCCAAAAAGCGTATAAATTATCCGCTCATCAGGCATTTAGAATATATTATTTCTTTCTATATAATATGTATAAGCTTTAGATTTGTTGTAATCTTTTATTAATCTTTGCTTTATGGCTAGAGGTAAGGCTTATGGTAATTAGAGTATTACTCCATTGAAGGGTGACAAAGTCCAGCTTTTAGAGGAGATGCTACGAAATTTTTATAAAAATTAGAGATTTGGTTTGAAGTGTTATTTAGAAAAGTTTGGATTCAAGAATTATCTTATTCGATTTCAATTTATTAAGAAAAGAAATGAATTATGTTTTGGAGTTTTATTCATTAAGAAAAGTTTTATATTTTCAGTTTGATTTATTAAGAAAAGAATTATACCATTTGAAATTCAATTTATTAAGAAGAAAATTTTGTTTCGAATTTGATTCATTTGAGAAAAGAATTATGTTTTGAGTTTGACTATTAATAAAAGAGTTATATTATTTTGACCTCGATTTATCAAGAAAAAAATTATACTAGTTTGAGTTTGATTAATTAAGAAATAAATGATGTTTTGAGTTCGATTTGATATGAAAAAACTTATGTTTGAGTTTGATTAAAGAATTACCTTTTGAGGAATTTTGGTGAATTTACAGTATTTGAATTTGATTGATGAGGAAAGATGACTTTTAGGTCTTGGAAATCATTGACTTGAGAATGAAGTTGAAAATGAGTTTTATGCAATTATTTTAAATTTGAGAGTTATGCTTTTGGACATTTCAAATGGAATTGAGGAATGGATTATCGATGTTAATTTGAGACTTTTGATTTCATGAAAATGAGTTTTATGAAAGAGAAATAGATTTAACTTGTTCTTTTAAAAGAGATCTTGACAATTGAGCTTCTGGGGTAGATGCAAGGATTATAGTTTTGTCCCGCTTACTCCCAGTCGGTATTTGAGCTTTTGGGGTAATATGCAAAGATGGTGGTTTTGTCCCACTTTCTCTCAGTCAGAATTGAGACTTTGTTTACCTTCCGTCACAAGATGTGGCCAAGCACTTACACCTTCCCGGATGTTTGTCCCATGGATATTGATCAATGAATGAGTTTCAGCTTAGGGATGCACGTACCAAGGGACTGTCCAAGGTTAGCTATCGAACATGTCGGGTTTGGCTATATAATTGATAGATGAGCGCATTGGCCATAAGACAGGCATGCATCATGATGGAGAACAGAAAGTGGTGAATTAAAAATTATTAAATTAATTACGTTGCCAGTATAGTTCTTAACTCACCGAAAATCTGCCTATCAATTTAGAAATATGTCACAGAGAATTTAAATTAAAAATTACTGGGAGTTTGAGTCACAGGTCGTCTCCCAACGAGTTGTAGGAAAGTGTGCTATTTTATTAATTAGATGTTTCCAAAAAGTTGAGTTAAGTAGATGGAAAATTAAATTGAGGAAATTTGAATAATATAAATAAAAGCCTTGACTGGGAGTTGATTAGTTGGAATCTCTATTATTGATGGAGTGATTTTAGGATTAATTTATAATTAATGGTTGTTCTGTTTAGTTATCCTTTACTAGGTAAAGGAAATTCAAACAAGTTGGAATGATAGATCTGTTCACGAGTTGCAACCCACTTAGTTCAAAGGGATTGGTGTTAGTGACAAGATAGCAATCCAACAGTTAACCCAATTACAAATTCTCTTTCAATCCTTCCAACTCAAGAGTTCCTTTCAATCAACTCCCCATCAAGTGAGGGGAACTACTCGCTCATTGTAAATAATAAATCCATAACATATGAAAGGGAATAAAAAGAAGACATGATTATTGGAAGGTAAAATGGATTAAAATGAAAAAAATAATTCTTGTATTAAATAATCATAAAAGTATTCAAATGACAAAATTGAACAAAGCAAAGAACATGGAAGAAATAAACCAAGTTAAGAGAACGAACTAGAATGACGAAGTCTTGATGAGGAAATAACTCTTCTCAATGTTCCAATGCTAAGACCAATTGAAAATTAAATTCTAAAACCTAAAGAGAAAAACCTAAAGGAGGAGTGAAAACTAGATCTAAAACTGAAAACTGTGTAGAATGAATGTTGTATTCTGTTTTGGCATGTTCTCTGGCTTTAGTCTACTGTTCCGGGCCGAAAACTGGGTCGAAATCAGGTCCAAAATCGCCCCCAACAAATTCTGCAGATTATGCAGATCGCACATGTCACGCGATCGCGTCACCCATGCGGACACGTCACTCGCGCTTTTCCATGTCACGCGTCTGCGTCGTCCACGCTACCGCGTTGCTTGAGCTTTTCCAATCCGCGCGGCCGCGTGAGCCATGCGGCCGCGTCACTGCGTTTCCTCCCCTTCGCGCGGTCGCGTGAGCCATGCGACCGCGTCACTTCTCGCTAGTTATCTCCTCAAATTCTTGTGTTCCTTCCATTTTTGCCAGCTTCTTTTCCAATCTCCCATTCATTCATGCCCTGTAAAGCCTGAAACACTCAACACACAGATCACGGCATCGAATGGAATAAAGGAGAATTAAAAATACATAATTAAAGTCTCTAAGAAGCAGTTTTCAACCATGTAATAAATTCAGGAAGGAAATCTAAATGCATGCTAATTTAATGAATAAGTGGGTAAGGATCATGATAAAACCACACAATTAACACACAATATAAACCATAAAATAGTGGTTTATCAACCTCCCCACACTTAAACATTAGCATGTCCTCATGCTTAATTGAAGGAGATAAAGTAGACAAGTATGAACATGTAGAAACTCATGAAATGCAATGCAATCCTATATATGTAAATAAATGCAACTATATGATTCTTGCCCACTTGATCAAAAGCAAATAAGCTCTTCGAAACAATTACAAATCAAATTCCACTAATTCTACCCTTATACAGTAAAACAGATAAAAATGCAAGAGGATAGCCTATGAAAGCAGGGAACATGAAAATTCAAGCATTGAACCCTCACTGATAATGTATGTACGCTATAATCTCTAGTGTATAAGGTAATCACTCTATCCTTCTCTAATCATGCTTTCTAACTTTTGTTTTTCTCCTAACCAATCAACAACAGTTAATATACCAATGCAAACATCATCAGGTCTTTTCAAGGTTGTAATGGGGCCAAGGTATAGGTAGGCGTATACATATGGTTAAGTGAGCTGATAAATTGAATCTTTAATTAACCCAAGCTTCAACCCAACCTATATATTTTTAATGTAATCTTAAAGTTCATACCTAGCTACCCAGAATTTCCTTTTTTTCAATCCATACTCATGTATCAGTTTGTATTTTGATTCTATCATATGTGCATTGATCTTTGAATTCTGAATTCAACATTGGGGTAATTTTGTCCCCTTATTTATTTATTTATTTATTTTTTCTTTTTTTACACGTTAAAATAAATATAGCTTATCAATGCACATAGATTTTTTTATTCTTATAGTTTCACATGAGTAGGTATCCAAATTCCCATTAAATTTTCATGACACATTCCCTTAACAACTTTTGTTCCCACAATTTCCCATACCTAACTAGCACACACAATTCTATCTTAAGCTAACCAAAGATTCAATTTGGGATATACAATTGTTTTTCAGCTTAAGGTTAGTAATATGGTAAAATATAGAACAAATGGGATTTAAAGGCTCAAAGTGGTTAACAAAGGTAATTAAAAAGGGTAGGCTTAATTTGGATAAGTGAGTTTAAACAAATAATGGCCTCAAACATGTGCAAGCATGTAAATATAATAAATATTGGACATATAAGATAAAACAAAATATAGATTACAATCATAGAGAAGTAAACACATAAGAATGAAATACTTATGGTTAAATAACGTAACCATACATAAAGGCTCAAATCTTTCACAGGTTGTGTGTTCTTTAGCTCAAACATCATGTTCCAAATATAACTCAAGCAATTTTATCATAAAAATTTTGAAAAATTAGTGAAATTTTGTTCCAAAGATAGAGTCTTAGAAGAAACTTATTGTCTTTTCAATCAAGCAGAACATGCATGCAACTATCCTAACCTATGCAAATTATTCTATTCTATAAAAGAAAGAAAATCTAACTAAAATATCCTAATTATTGGTGCTAGAGAAGAGAAATTACCTCCGGAAGTCAGGTACTGACCGACCTCCCCACGCACCGTCCTCGGTGCCATCTGTCAGGAACAGGGGTGGGCTGGAAGCAGTATCTCCACAATCGGGACCGTCATGGCTCCCTGTGCTGGTAAAAGAAGTGGATTCCGGGGTGTCCGAGTCTTTGCAATCTCCTCTAAGTAGCTCCCTGAGGTGTTTGAATCTTCGGTTGTTGCGGCGCTCTCTCAACTTAGCTTTGTGTTCTTGCCGATCCAACCTTTTGATTATCTGCTGGAGCAATTCATCAGTTGTAGGTGCTTGTGGGGTTGAAGAAGGATTATCTTCAACTGGAGCAGTAGGAAGACTTGTAGTGGCTGCTGGAAGTCTGAGGTATTTCCCGTTAGGGACATACTGATCATCCCGTGGAAGCACGGCTTTGGTGTCCCCAGCTCTGTAGGAGACTCTGGCTGCTGAGACAAGATCTGAGACCAAGGCGGGAAAAGGTAAATTGCCCACAATTTGTACGTGTCCCATAGCATTCCGGATATGGCTTGAGAGATTCAGAGGTTGGTCTGTAAGGATGCACCATAGTAGAACGGCCATGTCCATAGTGAAGGAGGACTCGTGAGTGCTCGGAAAGACGTAATGGGACATGATCTGTGCCCATACGCGAGCCTCCAAAGTAAGTGCTGAAGCCAAGATTCCCTTAGGGCGGGTATAGTGGTATCCGTAGATCCAACGGCTGCCAGGTAATGCGATAACTCCGAGAATGAAGTCCCAGTCAAATTGGTACCTCTGGTGCTTAAGTGCGGCTTCTTGGAAGGCGTCCATTCCTTCTGGAATAGGGGGAAGACTCAGAGCTTGTTGAATGGCCTCTTCTGTAATGGGGACTTGCTTCTGCCGGACATAAACAGACTGCAGGGTTGGCATGTAGAAGTTAGAGTAGAACTCAACTACCCAAGAAAAATTGACCTGTCTCGGCTGTCTCTGTAGGAAACCCTATTGTCTTCGTTCAATTTGCGGCTCAACAAAGGTAGCAATATTGGACGGGAGGATAAGAAGGTATTCATTGTTATAGTTCCTTTCTGCCAGGATAGGGAACATCTGCTCACAGTAGCGATTGGGAAATCGCACAGTGTCCTTTGCTGGAAAGGCTTTCTCCTTTTCATCAACCTTTATTATCCTCTTAACTCTCTTTGTTGAGGGCTTGACTGCGGTTGAAGGGGGCTCTGCCACTAATGCTCTTTTAGTTCCTCTTCTTGCTGGGGGTTTAGGAGTTGCTTTCTCCTTTCCTTTCTTGGTGGCCATCCTGAAAAAGGGAGGGGAAATTAAATTAAGTTCAAATAGATATATAGCAAGGAAGAGAATGGAAGAGTGGTGATGGATGCACATTAAGATGTAATTGACATTAACACATGCTCTCGAGTACATATGAAAAGCCATCAATGAAAAATAGTGAGTGCATCGAAACATAAGTGGATGCAAGGTTTTTATTAGCATGCCGGAAAAGGGCATGAGTAGCATAGACCAAGCATCAGTTGTAACAAGCCAAAATGTTTGTATTGACAATTAAATTCAATTAAAACAATAGTAAAGAGAATTTGTGAAAAGCAAGCATTGAATGGTAGAGTAAAGTAATGTAGAAAAGTGCATAATGCTATATGGGCTTTTCACAAACACATGGCATGCATGGTAAATAAGATATAGAAAGTATGAAGGTGAACATGCAAGCCATCCCTTAAAAATAATAATAATAATTGTCAAACAATTTGTAACAATCCACAAGCATATAATGAGGAATAATGACTCAAATAAATTTCTAACACCATGTAAAAAGGAAAAGAAGAAAAAAAGAAAATAAGAATAATGAAAAGAAGAAGAAAAGAAAAAGAAAATAACATATAAAATAACAATAATGATAGAAAAGAAAAGAAGGAGGAAGAAAATAGAACCTTGGTAATGGAGGTGGGAGAGAGAAAGTGATAGGTGAGATAGAAGGAAGAAGGGAGAAAGAAGAAATAAGGAGGGAAAAGAAAAATTAGGATTTGGAGGAGAGAAAGATAAGATATGTGGCAATTTTAGGTTGAGCTGTGCGGCGCATAAGACGCGGCCGCGTGGGGCACGCGTTCGCGTGGATGCCCTTTAAGTATGGTCACGCGATCGCGTCGGTCACGCGGTTGCGTGACCCATGTTATGCTTCTGGTGCGAGTGCAGCCTCGCGCCAGCACAACTCTCTGTTTAAATTAATTTATTTGCCAAAATAGGGTGACGCGATCGCGTGGGTCACGCGATCGCATGAGTGTGCTTCAGAAAATGGAGGACGCGTCCGCGTCGGCGACGCGGTCGCGTGATAAGGATTGTGCTTTCAGCACCAAGCCAGCACCACTCTCGCACAATATTTCATTGTGCACCCTTTTACGTCGAAAACTCAGGGCACGCGGCCGCGTGGGGCACGCAGTCGCGTGGGAGGCCATGATTCCCATGCGACGCGAACGCGTCAGGGACGCGGTCGCGTGGGTCGATTTGTGCCAGTGGCACGCCTCCAGCCATGCTCCAGCATGACTCTCTATTCACTTTTATTTTTCTTTACTCTCCAAGCGACGCGGACGCGTCGCTGATGCGATCGCGTCGCGTAGCGAAAAATTTTTTTTTTAAATGAAAAATAAAAATATGTAAATGCAAATGCACAAAAGTACTAATAAAGAGAAGAGTTATTGAATAGAAAAAACTAAAAATAAAGAAAAGAACGATCATACCATGGTGGGTTGTCTCCCACCTAGCACTTTGCTTTAACGTCCGTAAGTTGGACGCACCACTAGCTCAATCTTCTGCTATGTGGGATCTTCCTAGAGGAAGATCTCAAGCTCCTTGTTTCTCTGCATCTTCTTACCATGGTATAGCTTCAAGCGTTGTCCATTAACCTTAATAAGTTCAGAGCTTGAAGGATGGCTTAGGTGATAAACTCCGTACGGTTTAGCCTTCTCTACTCTGTATGGACCTTCCCATCTTGATCTCAACTTACCTGGCATGAGCCTTAGTCGAGATTTGTAAAGGAGGACTAAATCCCCAGGTTGGAACTCTTTCTTCTTGATGTTTTGATCATTTACAGCCTTCATCTTTTCCTTGTATATTCTTGAGTTCTCATAAGCTTCTAGGCGAAGGCTCTCCAGTTCTTGCAGTTGCAACTTCCTTTCAGCTCCGGCTTTCTCAATTCCCATGTTGCACTCCTTAACTGCCCAAAAGGCTCTGTGTTCTACTTCAACTGGGAGATGACAAGCTTTTCCATAAACCAAGCGGAAAGGACTCATCCCAATGGGTGTCTTGTAAGCTGTTCTATATGCCCAAAGTGCATCTTGTAGCCTGGTGCTCCAGTCTTTTCTATGTGGCTTTACTATCTTTTGCAAGATACGCTTAATTTCTCTGTTTGACACCTCGGCTTGCCCATTAGTTTGGGGATGGTAAGCTGTTGCAACTTTATGAATTATCCCATGCTTCTTCATTAATCCTGTTAGTCTTCTGTTACAAAAATGGGTGCCTTGATCGCTCACGATTGCTCGTGGTGATCCAAAGCGACATATAATATGGTTTCTCACAAAGGAAACAACAGTGTTAGCATCATCAGTACGGGTAGGAATTGCTTCCACCCATTTGGAAACATAATCCACAGCTAACAATATATAAAAATATCCATTAGAATTTGGAAATGGACCCATGAAGTCAATGCCCCAAACATCAAAAATTTCACAGAAAAGCATAATTTGTTGAGGCATCTCATCCCTCCTGGATATATTACCAAATTTATGGCATGGGAGACAGGATTTACAAAACTCAGCAGCGTCTCTAAAAAGAGTAGGCCACCAGAATCCACAGTCTAAGATTTTTCTAGCCGTTCTTTGAGGGCCAAAATGTCCTCCACTCTCGGATGAGTGACAGGCCTCTAAAATGGACTGAAATTCTGATTCAGGCACACAACGTCTAATTACTTGGTCAGCGCCACATCTCCATAAATATGGGTCATCCCATATATAATATTTAGACTCACTTTTTAGCTTGTCTCTTTGATGCTTAGAAAAATTTGGAGGAAATGTGCGGCTAACTAAATAATTAGCAATAGGTGCATACCAAGGGACTACCTCAGATACTGCTTGCAGGTTATCAAAAGGAAAATTATCATCTATAGGAGTAGAATCATCCTTAATATGCTCAAGGCGACTCAGGTGGTCTGCTACTAAATTCTGATTACCACTCCTATCCTTTATTTCTAAATCAAATTCTTGTAACAGCAGTATCCAACGTATAAGTCTTGGTTTGGACTCCTTTTTAGCTAATAGATACTTTAAAGCTGCATGGTCCAAATACACTACTACTCTAGTACCAAGTAAATAAGCCCAGAATTTATCCAGAGCAAAAACAATAGCAAGAAGCTCTTTCTCAGTAGTAGTATAATTGGACTGGGCAGTGTCTAAAGTCTTAGGTGCATAAGCAATAACAAAAGGATCCTTACCTTCACGCTGAGCCAGCGCTGCTCCTACTGCATGGTTGGAAGCATCGCACATGATTTCAAATGGCTGGCTCCAGTCTGGTCCTTTCACAATTGGAGCTTGAGTCAGAGCAGTCTTCAGCTTATCAAACGCGTGTTTGCAATCGTCACTGAACTCGAACTCAATATCCTTCTGCAGTAATCTGGATAAGGGAAGTGCTACCTTACTAAAGTCCTTAATAAATCTCCTATAAAAACCTGCATGGCCAAGGAACGAACGGACTTCCCTCACAGAAGAGGGGTAAGGTAAACTAGAAATAACATTCACCTTTGCTGGGTCTATAGGAATGCCATTATTAGATACCACATGTCCTAATACAATCCCTTGTTTTACCATAAAATGACATTTTTCAAAATTTAATACAAGGTTTATATTAACACATCTATCTAATACTCTAGATAATTCATCTAAGCAAGGGCTAAAAGAATCACCATAAATGCTAAAATCATCCATAAAAACTTCCATACAATCCTTAATAAGGTCAGAGAAAAGACTCATCATGCACCTTTGGAAAGTAGCTGGTGCATTGCACAAGCCAAAGGGCATTCTCTTGTAAGCATAAGTCCCAAAAGGACATGTAAAAGTGGTCTTTTCCTTATCCTCAGGAGCTATATGAATCTGGAAATAACCTGTGTAACCATGGGTAGCTTGGTTGAGACGCCTGTAATCAATGCAAACTCTCCAAGCATTCTGAACTCTAGTTGCTATGAGCTCTCCATGCTCATTCTTCACTGTAATGACTCCAGACTTCTTGGGCACCACTTGTACTGGGCTTACCCATTCACTGTCTGAAATGGGATATATGATACCTGCTTCCAATAGTCTGGTCACTTCCTTTTTGACAACTTCCAAGATGGTGGGATTCAATCTTCTTTGGGGTTGACGGACAGGTCTTGCTCCCTCTTCTAAAAATATTCTATGCTCACATACTTGAGGGTTGATGCCTACTATGTCTGCCAAACTCCACCCAATTGCCTTCTTATGCTTCCTCAGCACATCAAGTAACTGCTCTTCTTGTTGAGAAGTAAGTTCCCTTGCAATGAAAACTGGAAACTTCTGTTCATCTTCAAGATAAGCGTATTTGAGATGTGGAGGGAGGGGTTTCAATTCTAACTTCTGATCATGGGCAGGCTCTGGATTATCTGGAGCTTGTGAAAATGATGAAGTGCCCTCATTGTCAGTTAAGAGGGTCCCCACACTTGGACCTTGTCTAGTGTGCCTCTCTTCTAACTCTTCCTTGTGAACTTCGGCTACACTTTCTTCTATGACATCACACTGGAAGATAGAATGATCTTCTGGAGGGTTGTTAATGACTCCATTCAGATTGAAGATTACTATGCGGCCATCTATTTCTAAGGAGTATGTTCCTAAAAAAGCATCTAATTTGAATTTTGATGTCTTCAGGAATGGTCTTCCAAGTAGGATTGATGATGGCTTATCTGAATCATTATGGGGCATCTCCAAGATATAAAAATCAGTGGGAAATGTAAGCCCTTTAATATTCACCAAAACATCTTCAGCAACTCCAGCCACTGTAATAATGCTTTTATCTGCTAACACAAAACGAGCTGCCGACCTTTTTAAGGAAGGGAGCCTCAAAATATCATATATAGACAAAGGCATTATACTAACACATGCTCCTAAATCACACATGCAATCATAAATCACTACACCACCAATAGTACAGCTAACGATACAAGGACCTGGATCACTACATTTTTCAGGTAATCCTCCCATTAAAGCAGATATAGAACTACCTAAAGGAATAGTTTCTAATTCATTAATTTTGTCTTTATGGATACATAAATCTTTTAGAAACTTTGCATATTTAGGTACTTGCTGAATAACATCAAAAGAGGAACAGTTACCTCGACCTTTTTGAATATTTCTACCATTTTAGGATCGGGTTCCAGCTACTTCCTGGGCTTCCTTGCAAGTTGTGGAAATGGAATAGGCGTAGTGTTTTCTGTAGTGTATGCGCCTTTTGGTGCTTCCTCCTGTGGTTGAGCTATTTCTTCTTCAACTATGTCCTGTATATCCTCTTCCTCTTCAACATCTTCTATTTCTACCACCTCTTCAGCTGAGGCGTGTTCTGGTGAGCTTGGCTCCTCCTGATTCCTCTCCTGCAGTGTAGTTCCGGACCTTAGGGTGATGGCATTAATGCTTCCTTTTGGATTGGGTAGTGGTTGAGAGGGGATTCCAGTGGAGCTTGAAGGTTGGTTACTGGAATTTTGTGTTGCTCCAATCTGTGAGACAAGAGCTTGCAAAGTACAGGTCAGACCATTCAGACAGGCATTAATACTATTCATGATGTTATTTTCCATGGTCTGCTATCTTCGCTCAAAAGATTGTAGTAACTCTTCATTATGAGATAAAGAAGAATAAGTGAATTGAGAGGTCTGCTGTTGATTATTCTGTGGTCCTTTGTTTTGCCTCAGGTGAGGTGCTCTGTAAGGTTGATTCTGCTTCCAGTTGTTGTTATTATTCCACCTCTAATTTCCCTGATTATCTCTGCCTCCTCTGTTATTGTTGTCCCTCCAATTCTGGTTAGAATTATCCTGCCATCCATGGTTATTATTTCCACCTTGATTGTACCCTTGGTTGGGACGGTCATAGAAATTATGAGTGGATGCCACCATGTTGTCTTCTTGTTAGAGCTGCGGGCATTCATCAGTATAATGGCTATAGTCAGCACAGATTCCGCAAATTCTATATGGGACTAGCTGTTGGTTTTGCTGTGGTGGAGGAGGTTGAGCTTGCTGAGCTTGTTGTTGATTCATTTGCATCTGCTTCAGCAAGTTGGTCATCTCACATATACTCTGAGCTAGAGCCGCAGTCTCTCTATTAGAGGATACTTCTGCAACGGCTTTTGAACGGCCTTGTCTTTACCTGTGATTCCTAGTAGATTCAGCTAAATCACTGATCAATTGCCATGCCTCATCAGTGGTCTTGTACTTCTTCATAGACCCATTGCTAGCACTTTCCAATGTGGTCTTATCTTGGGGCCTCATACCCTGTGTGATATAGTTGAGTAACACCATCTTATCAATTCTGTGGTGGGGGCATGCTTCTAGAAGATTATTGAAGCGCTCCTAGTATTCAAAGAGAGACTCATTGTCATCCTGAGCAATGCTGGAGATATCCTTCCTCAGTTTATCAGTAACTTCAGATGGAAAGAATTTCTCCAAAAACTCCTTTCTGAGTGTATCCCAGTTGGATACATTTGCTAGAGGTTGAGTGTAGTACCACTCTCTTGCTTTTCCCTCAAGAGAAAACGGGAAAGCTTTCAGCAAAATTGAAGTTTCATCAGTACCATCACGCCTGACAGTAGAACAGGCTGCCTGGAAATCTCTCAAGTGCTTGATGGCTCTTGAGCAGGTAAGCCATGAAACTTAGGCATCAAATTTAGCAGTGCGGTCTTTATTTCAAAATCTGTAGCTACCGCTGGATGATACGCTTGAAATGGTTGCATCGTAAAATCAGGAGCTCCTTCCTCTTGGATGGTAACTCTCCTAGCTGGCATGTCTTCTACACATAAAACAACCGAATTAGTAGAACGGGGGCTGGTTTCTTCCTCAACTGACGGTTCAAATTCGTCCTCAGAGAGGACTAACCGACGCTTAGCTCGCCTTATTCGTGAAATAGTCCTTTCAATTTCAAGATCGAATATTGGCAAGTTGGGGTCAGGTAGTGAACGCGTCATTTGACGAAAGAAATACGCAGCTCATAGTAAAAACAATAAAATAAAATGCAAATAAATAAATTCTAATTAATAACTTTAGCACTCTATTGCAACTCCCCGACAACGGCGCCAAAAATTGATGGAGCACAGAAAGTGGTGAATTAAAAATTATTAAATTAATTACGTTGCCAGTATAGTTCTTAACTCACCAAAAATCTGCCTATCAATTTAGAAATATGTCACAGAGAATTTAAATTAAAAATTACTGGGAGTTTGAGTCCAAGGTCGTCTCCCAACGAGTTGCAGGAAAGTGTGCTATTTTATTAATTAGATGTTTCCAAAAAGTTGAGTTAAGTAGATGGAAAATTAAATTAAGGAAATTTGAATAATATAAATAAAAGCCTTGACTGGGAGTTGATTAGTTGGAATCTCTATTATTGATGGAGTGATTTTAGGATTAATTTATAATTAATGGTTGTTCTGTTTAGTTATCCTTTACTAGGTAAAGGAAATTCAAACAAGTTGGAATGATAGATCTGTTCACGAGTTGCAACCCACTTAGTTCAAAGGGATTGGTGTTAGTGACAAGATAGCAATCCAACAGTTAACCCAATTACAAATTCTCTTTCAATCCTTCCAACTCAAGAGTTCCTTTCAATCAACTCCCCATCAAGTGAGGGGAACTACTCGCTCATTGTAAATAATAAATCCATAACATATGAAAGGGAATAAAAAGAAGACATGATTATTGGAAGGTAAAATGGATTAAAATGAAAAAAATAATTCTTGTATTAAATAATCATAAAAGTATTCAAATGACAAAATTGAACAAAGCAAAGAACATGGAAGAAATAAACCAAGTTAAGAGAACGAACTAGAATGACGAAGTCTTGATGAGGAAATAACTCTTCTCAATGTTCCAATGCTAAGACCAATTGAAAATTAAATTCTAAAACCTAAAGAGAAAAACCTAAAGGAGGAGTGAAAACTAGATCTAAAACTGAAAACTGTGTAGAATGAATGTTGTATTCTATTTCTGCATGTTCTCTGGCTCTAGTCTGCTGTTCCGGGCCGAAAACTGGGTCGAAATCAGGTCCAAAATCGCCCCCAGCGAATTCTGCAGATTATGCAGATCGCACATGTCACGCGATCGCGTCACCCATGCGGACGCATCACTCGCGCTTTTCCATGCCACGCGTCCGCGTCGTCCACGCTACCGCGTCGCTTGAGCTTTTCCAATCCGCGCGGCCGCGTGAGCCATGCGGCCGCGTCACTGTGATTTGCTCCCCTTCGCTCACCCGACCGCGTCACTTCTCGCTGGTTATCTCCTTAAATTCTTGTGTTCCTTTCATTTTTGCCAGCTTCTTTTCCAATCTCCCATTCATTCATGCCCTGTAAAGCCTGAAACACTCAACACACAGATCACGGCATCGAATGGAATAAAAGAGAGTTAAAAATACATAATTAAAGTCTCTAAGAAGCAGTTTTCAACCATGTAATAAATTCAGGAAGGAAATCTAAATGCATGCTAATTTAATGAATAAGTGGGTAAGGATCATGATAAAACACACAATTAAACACAATATAAACCATAAAATAGTGGTTTATCACATCATTTGTATTTGTATGTATTATTTGGGTTTGCTTCTTATATTTGGCTTGCCAATTTGCATAATTTACCTATATACTAATTGAACTAATTGCCTTAATTGTCCTTTCTATTTGTGCATTCCTTGTATTGTTTTGACCGTCCTTGAACAACTAAGAGATCCCTTATACTGGTAGTGGTTACGTTAAGGTTTGTTCCTGATGTGGTACTCGCTGTAACTGTCCTCTGAGTGTATTTGCCTAGTACTATTTGATATCAGTAATTGATTCTGTTTTAAGACTGCATTTTTTATGGTGATTTGATTTAAGTTGGGCTGGAGACTGTATTTTGATTTGATTTGGACTGGAGACCGAGTTGATTTGATTATATGTTGGGCCAAAGGCTAAAATTAATTATGTTACGAGATATTAATTGAGTTTTGAAATTCTTTTAACTAAAGAAGTGAACTTTGAATTTTTGGATAATTAATTATTAATGTTTTGAATAGATTCATAAGACGAGTGATAATCACTGCAATTGAAATTAATTCTTTTCTTACACGTATCCTCTTATGATAATTCTTAAAAAGCCTCTACTGAGAACTAGCGAGGACGATGTTCTCAACCCTTATAGATTTCTTTTTCAAGACAGATGAAGAGTTTAAGAAGTTCTTTCTTCGCATCTGATTGTGTTGTATATTATTGTGTGTGTTATAGTTTTCCCTTGCCCTTGTTATTATATCTTTGTAAGAGGGATAGGAGTTGTAATGACATATATGCTTATAATAATTTGTAAGTTACTTGTATAAGAAATCTAGTCTGTTTATATCAATATATATAAACTGCATATGTCTACTGAAATTTCTTTGATATCTGCCTTGTGTTGTTAAAGCTCATCTTTTCGACTCATGTATTCTTTGATCTAATTTTGGACTTGTTTGATGCATCAAAGTCAATCGTTGAAATCTTTGTAAATCTTATTCTTGTTGTAAACCCCATTAAATTAGTGAATAATTATTCAATAAATTAAATTTTAATAAAAAATAAAAATGTGAATTTTATATTCAAATAGGATAGAGCTCATTAAAAACGAGAATTTTGACACTAATTTCAAAGAATTTGGCCCAAAATTGGGCCGAACGGGCCAAATTGGATCCAAAATGGGCCCAAGGTCCAATTCAGCTCTGCCCATATAACCTTTTCACCCCCTTTCAGCCACAAACCATCTGAGTTCATTGAGAAAGAAGGGAGACACGGTGAGGAGAAAAGAAAGAACATAAACCTAGGTTAAACTTCAAACTAAGATAACTTTCGATTCGGAGCTCCGATTGATGAGTCATTTAGCCACGCATTCGTCTCATAGTCCTTTTCAATTCTATTCATACAAAAAGGTACGTCTTTCTCAAATTCGTGCCCAGTGTTCTGTATCTCCTTTATGTGCGAAAATGGTTTGAGTTTTGAGTGATTTTGATGATTTTGGTAGTTTAGGTACAATCTAACATTAGATAATTATTGGATTATACTCCAACCATCAATGGGTAAGGTAAGGAAACTCTAAACTCTTCTGGGTTATCCAAGTTTGTGTAGCTAGTGCTAATTTAGTGAATTGTGTAAATTAGATTGAAATTATGTTAGATTGAAGTTTGAATTGGTGAATTGGAGCTTTTGGAACAACTTTGGTTGCTGGATTTTTGGAAGTGGAACTTGTGAGCTTGTATTGTGGGGTTGTCTCGGGTTATACGTGGAAATCAGGCAAGGTATGGTTTAGGTTTCGCATATTTAATATATAATGTCGTGTGAAAACTTACACTAGATGACTATAGGATAGGTTAGAACGTATGAATATGTTTAATGCTTAGTGACCTTTGCTAAATAAATGGTAAATGTGGTTTTGATGATGATGAGTGTATGTATATATGTTGATTAGATGAATCAGAACCTTGTTGATGCATGATTTTGTTGAAATTGATAAAAGGTATGATGTGGTATTGATGAAGGTATGTTATGTTGATGGTTGTAGAAATGGTAAAGTAAGTTTTAAAGGAAAGGAAGGTTGTGGTAATTAAATTGGTATATTGTAGTGTTGAACATGTGTAAGAAAGTTAAAAATTAGGTTTGGTTTGTATGGAAAATGAGGTTTTTGAAGTTTTGTAAAAAAATTAGTTTTTGGACAAACTTCGGCGAGCCATAACTTGGCTTCCAAACCCTCAAATTGTTTTGAATTTGTTTTAAATGAGAATTGGGTTCGCAAAGTTTATCTCGTTCAAAGAACGGATGAAAAATGTTTTAAGACGAAAAAGTTATGCGCGTCTGAAATTTTGGGTTTAAAATGGTAAGTCTGCAGGATTCAGACTTAGTAAAATTTTTGGTAAAATGTACGTCCACGCGTACGCGTGGCCCACGCATATGCGTAACATGAGACTTTTGTGTACGCAGTATCCTCATTTGCATGTGGTGGCTACTGCTTCTCATGCATGCGTACGCAAACAAGCCAATGCGTACGCATGGCCGACGCGTGCGCGTGACCTCTATTTTCTACAAAAACTGGATTTTGTTTTTTTAAATGGAGTTTCAAACTTCTAAACCTCTATTTTCATTCTTTTAGTTATAAAATATAATAGTAAGCCTAGTAATAAGATGAAGCTAGGAATAGGTGGTAACTTGGGAATGAAGTAAAGGCTAAAAGTGATGTTTTAGGTACGAGAAGGTAGGGTGCTTATATATATGTAAAAATGTGTACTATATCGATTATGAAATTGGCTAATGAAAGGAATAAATGTTGCATCTGAGCACTCTTTCTTGAAAGTGCGACCCCAGAAGATGGTGGAAGGTGAGGATCCCCTTCTTTGTTCTTCCCGATATTGTAAAATCGTACCCAGCGAGATAATGGGAGGTTAGGATCCCCTCCTTTATTTTTCCTGGGCATATGAGAACGTACCTCCTGGGAAGACGCAAGGGTTATGGTTTCACCCCACTTGCTCTAGGTTGGTTAGTATAGAGGCTTCCCGGGTAGACGCAAGGGTTGTGGTTTTGCCCCACTTGTATAAAGATGCAAATATATGAGGTATAAAGTGATTTTATAGCTAAAATGAATGATTATGAGATTTTAATAAATAAATGTGAAATGATTATGTTTATTTGAGATACGAATTTTCCTAGATAAAGTACCGTGGCTTGCCACCACGTGTTCCAGGTTGAGATTTGATACTCTGTTGACCCCACATCGTAAGGGTGAACGGGCACGTATAAATTCCCCGGAATGGTAACCCACATTGAGTAAAGTTATATATGAATGTATGATTTGTGTATGAAATGAGAAAAAGCTATAAATAGACTCATGGAGATGCGCAACGGGGGATAGTCTAAGGGTTTCGGACTTATTGGGTTGGCTTGATAACCGACAGATGAGCGTCATCAACCATAGGATAGGCATACATTTTGTGCATTATGTTTGTTTGTTTGCTATGCATTATTTGGGAGTGCCTAACTGTATATACCTTGTTAATTTCTATATTTGTTACTTGCACTACTTGTCTCCTACCTGTGCTTGCAATTGTTTGTTTATCTGTCTGTGCAAACTCACTGGAGATGGAAGGACAGAGGAAAGGTGGTCAGGGTAAGGTTAAGATTAAGTTAAGCTGAGTTTAGACTTCCTTAGAACACGTACCCCTTTGTGGTTTCTGTTTAGTACTTAAGCTTTATAATCTGAGTGTCGGTGTTCTAGGATTGCCTCTGGCTTTCCCAGAACTTATATATTATATGCGTGGCACCTCTACCATGCTGAGAACCTCTGGTTCTCACCCCATATTGTTTTGTTGTTTTTCAGATGTAGGTCGGGAGGCTCCTCGATAGGCATTTGGACTTTTGAAGCGGAGTAGTCTCTGGGTTTTATTTTGATGTATAGCTTTATATATATGTACTTGAATTTCTCTACAATCAGCTTGTTTATTTTGTTCCTCTTAGATATTTAAGGAGAGTTAGGGTTTCAATTATGTATTTTGGGTTTTTGGGATATGTATATATATGTAAATATTCTCCGGCCAACCTTACCTCACTAATAAAAAACTAGTTATTACAGACGGATATTTCCGATGGATTTTATCCCACGGAAATACAGATGGAATTTCAGAGGGATTTTTTGTCAGAAAACAAAAAAAATGAATTAGCATAAATTACAAACGGAAAATAAAATTCGTCGATAATTCTGTCAGTAAAATTTTTTTGTGAAAAATAGTTACAGACGGAAATCCATCTGTAATTAAATAAAAAAATACTACATTTTATTAAATTATTACAGATGGATATTCCATGTGTAATTTAAAATTTTCCATCAAAAATATATTAGAATAAGGAGATGGGTCACTTTACTCCCGAATACTTCAGTTCACTTGTTTTCACGTCTCCTTGAATTACTGCCATGCCTTCTCTCTCTCTCTCTCCATTGAAGATGTGACGTCCTCCGTTGTCACCGCCACCGCCGCCGTCGCGGCTCGCGTCGCACGAGCTCCTTCCACCGCCGCTCTCAATGCGTTTGCTCCTTTCGTCGTCACATGAGCTCTCTCGGCCGTGCTCTTGTCTTACGAGCTCCCTCCACCGCCGCTCTTGTGCTGCTTCTTCTCTCATCGCCGGAGGTTTGTCATCGTCTCTTCTCGTCGCTGTTAGTTCAGGTAGGCCTCCTCCTCCTTCTCATCCCTAGCCCTAACCCTTTCATCTTGATTCTGTTCCGATTTCATTATCCCTAGCCCTAACCCTGTCCCTTCCCTATTTTTCTTAACCCTAATTCTCATCCCTTAACCCTAATTTTCCGTTTGTTCTCTCTAGTTTAGAATTATATGTGGATCAATTTTAATCCTAATTTGTTTTTTTCAGGTCCGCTGAAGGTTACACCATTTATGATCGAGTGAAGATTCCCAGCAGTATGCTTTGTTTTTCTTTTTTGTCACTCTGATTTTTATTTTCTTACTTTTTAGTTAATTCAAAATCTAATTGTTGGATGGTGACTGATGCGAATAACCATTGCATTTGAATTGGCAGATTTTTCATATTTTGTTCAATAAACTTTAGATGAACTAAAGCTTTCAACTTTAATATGTAGATGCACTAAAGCACTTTAATATGTGAGATTGACTTTGAATTGTTGATGGGACTAGTAATGGTGCTTGGGTCATATGTCAGGTCAAGTTCATATTGTTTTGGGGTTCACACCAAAATCAAGTTTGATTTAGTCATTCAGAATTCATCTAATTTGAAGCTTCGGTTGGTTTATAGTATCAATTGTAATTTGAAATATTTAGAAAGTTGGTTGTCAGAGCCTGTTAGCATCTCTGGTGTCATTTCATTTACTTAGGTGTATCTAATAATATTAATCGAGTGGAATTCAGCAAGGTTTTGCTAGAGTTCATTGTGGTGTGCATCCATTCCTTTGTGTGCATCTGATAAACCACTATTTTATGATAAATCTTGTGCTTAAATTGAATGATTTTATCAACTCTTCACCTACTTATTCATATGAATTTGCATGATTTTGCAATTCCTTCCTTATGATATGACATGTGAGAAAACATGTTTCTTATGCTTTAAAGTTACCAAATTTAATTATCCTTTATTACCATTCGATGCCGTGATTTGTGTGTTGAGTACTTTCAGGTTTTATTGGGCAGGAATGACTTAAAGGATGGAAAGAAAACATACAAAAATGGAAGAAAAGCACAAATTGGAGTCCCTGGAGGAACTGGCAGTGACGCATCCTAATGAACGACGTGAACGCGTCGTTCTCGCAAAAGAGAATCGATGCGAGCGCATGGATGAGGCGAACGCGTGACGTGCGAAACACAACTGACGCGGACGCATGATTGACGCGACCACGTGAAAGAGCAAAACTCCAAATGACGCGACCGCGTGACATGCGCGATCTGCAGAATTTGTAGAAGTCGGCCCCAGCGACTTCTGGGCCCTTTTGGCCCAGATCCAAGCCCAGAGAACACAGATTAAAGGGTTATAAATGGAGGAATCTATCCATTCATAGGGGATACTGGATACAGCATACAATAGACATTCATAGATAGTTTCAGATGTAGCTTTTAGAGAGAGAGGTTCTCTCCTCTCTCTTAGGATTAGGATTTAGGACTTAGAATTTCTTTTAACCTTAGGATTATCTTATCTTCATATCAAGTTCAATATTCCTTTATTTTGACTACTCTTATTTGTTAATTTTATATGTTGCCAAATTGGTTTATGGACCATTCATGTTATGATTTTCTTAATTAATACACATTAAGGTATTTCAGACTTATGATTGCTTCCCTTTCTTTATATAAATAATTTAGATTTTTACTATTGGCTTTGTTTGATTAATTGGTGACTCTTGAGTTGTCAAACTCATCGTGATTTATAATTATTATTCTTGCTGATTAATTTAGATTCCTATAACTCTAGTCTTTCCTTAAAGAGTTGACTAGGACTCTAGGTGTTAAATTAATTTTTCCACTTAACTGACCTTCATAGTTAGAGGTTGACTTAGTGGGAGCAAAAGTATAATTCTCATCACCATTGATAAGGATAACTAGGATAGGACTTCCAGTTTTCATACCTTGCCAATAGATTTCTTCGTTATTAATTTATTAATTTCTGCAACCCATTTCTCTTGCTCAAAACCCTTTTCAAAACCTAAAACACTGTTTTCCATAACCAATAATAAAACACACCTCCCTGCAATTCCTTGAGAAGACGACCCGAGGTTTGAATACTTCGGTTTATAAATTTTATTGGGTTTGTTACTTGTGACAACCAAACGTTTGTACGAAAGGATTTTCTGTTGGTTTAGAAGCTATACTTACAATGCGACTATTTTTATAAAATTCTTTACTAGCAAAAAAATCCGTTCGTCAAAATGGCGCCGTTGCCGGGGAATTGCAAACGTGTGCCTTATTACTAGTTATTGTAAATATTTTTCTTTTACTTGTTTATCTGTTTTTGTTTTCCCTTCTTATTTCTGATAGCTACTCTAAATTCTCATCCCTCTCGCTTTGAGTTTAGTTCTAATCTTGTTGAAAGGAACGGAAGCTATAACAGAACTATGCATCATGGTCATAGCAATCAAAGACGGATGGAGCCAAGAGGATCTAATCACCCCTTTAGGCAACAACACCCTCCTAGATATCACGGACAAAGACCATTTTACAATGCATACCAAGCCGATAGATATGGTGGACCCCCTTGTATCTACCAACAAGCCCCACCCTATGCCACATCCTCTCAACATAGATTCGAACCACCTCACTCACAAGCTTCTTTTCACCATTCGCCACCGTATGATCCTTATCCACCCCAACGCCAACCCAATGACTCCCAAGAACCACCACTCCCCTATGCACCATATCCATATCCATCAAGCCAAGAATCACAGGTTCGCTTCGAAGAATCAGTAGACCAATTTCATGCAACCCTTCATCAACTGGAGCAGGCAATAAATCAATTATCTTCCAGACGTTCGGACACTCAACAGACCCCTATTGCTTCATATGGAGAATCTAATGAAGAAGTAGTATGAAGGAGACACTAGAAACTCCTGTGGACAATATAAAGCATAACCCCGTACTAGAACAAGTAGAGGAAGCTGTCATTATAGAAAAAGAAGAGTTGGTTGAAGATTTAGGAGATGCCAAACCTCCACCAGAATCCAAAGTTGTGGAGAATTCCGTTGAAGACGTTGCAATTGATGCTAAGGAGGATAGTGCACAACCCCCAAAGCAGGCATCCTATGAGGAATTCGACGGAATAACCCAAGACGCATGTTTTCTTGATGCTGATGATCATAAGTCAAGTTCTCTTAGGTAGCGTTTGTTTTCAGGTACTGAGACAGAGACTGAGAGACTGAGACTCAGTATTGTGTTTGTTAGTTCAGAGACTGGTACTAAAATTTCTGTCTCTGTCTCCAAAATTTCAGTATTTCAGTACCTCCAAAAAGTAGGGACACAGGGGACTGAAATTTTTAGAGATGGAGACTGAAACTTTAATAACATTTTATACCTAAAATACTTTCATTTCAATTAATTAATTCCAATTTTACCCTTTGTGCAAATTAAATTAGAGTTTCATTCTTATTTCAATTCCTGTCTCTCATTTTGCACCAAACAGAATACTGAGATTTGTTTCAATCCCTGTCTCTTAGTCTCTGTCTCTCAGTCTCAGTCTTTCTGTCTCTGTCTCTCCACCAAACGCTACCTTAGTAATGAACTTGCATCCGCAAGTGAATTCTTCGAGATAGGAGAATCTTTTCCAAGTGAATACGAAGATGATGCAGAGGTAGACTTTTCTCAACCTCCCAATTATGACTCAAGTGATGAAGAAGATATCAGTGACTTTGATCAAGACATGGTTGAAATGGAAGAAATTTGCAAAGAAGTGGAGGAATTCACAAAAGACCACCAAGGAGTAGAGCTTGCAGAACCACTAGAAACACCTATACCAAGGCCATTACCGCCCAACACAAACTTCAAGTGCATAAAATCCTTATCTTTCATCTTTACTTTTCCACTTAAGTATGGTTTACTTAAAACAGATGGCCAGCTTAGAGCTCTTTGCGGCTTTAAAAGCAAAAGGGAAATGACTCGCACTCAGCGCTGGTATGCAAGACTCAATGAGGTTTCACACTTCAATTTGAGGTGCGAGGATTGGTGTCAAGCTCAATTGAAAGGATCTCGGAAGCTGTTTGGTCACTGCAGTAGAATTCAGATTACTTATCACCCAGCTGGAAAAATGCAGATCAAGACAAAAACGGGTGTAAAAGTAAAATTTGGGATCCTGGAATCTGTTCTGACATTCAACACCCCGGGAGCCTGGAAACCTGTTTGAAACTGCTCAAGGGCTTTACATGCCTTGTTTGGGACCCCGGAGGCTGTTGGCATTCCAAACACTGGTGGAGATTTCTGGACGAATTCAAGCACAAGCCACCATAGCAGGAAGCTCATCAAATGTCCAACTTAAGGACTTTAACTAAAAGTGCTAGGTGGGAGACAACCCACCATGGTATGATCGTTCCCTTTCTATTTTACTTTGTTTTTTAATTTTGTTTGAACCTGGAATTTCTGCATAACATTTATTGCATTTTGCATTCTGCATACTGCATAAAAAAAAAGAGAGAAAGCATGCGACACGACAGCGTCACTAACGCGTCCGTGTCACAAGTGCATTAGGAAGAAAAGGGAAGTGAACAAAAATTCGCGCGAAAGCATAGCTGGAGGCGTGCCTTTGGCACAAATTGTTCCACGCGACCGCGTGCCCTACGCGATCGCGTCAACTGCGGAAAATGCCTCCCACGCGTCCGCGTCACTCACGCGAACGCATGATCTAGATATCGGCGTAAAGATCCAACGCCCATAAATTTGGGCTGGAATCGTGCGGCTTATGTGCGTTTAGCATAAACCAACCACGCGTGCGCGTCCCTGACGCAAACACGTCACTACACAACACCCATCCCACGCGAAAGCATGAGCGTCGTGATCGCATCGCGTAGATATTATGACCCCCTAAAAGGAGACAGAGAGTTGCGCTGAAATGACGCTGGAAGCATGCGTCTTGCACAAATTCCAGCGACGCGTTCGCGTGTTTCACGCGTCCGCGTCACTTATCTTTTCCCCAACCCACGCGATTGCGTCGACCACGCATCTGTGTCAACCCTATTTCACCCTACTCACGTAATCGCGTCCTCCACGAGTTCGCGTGGATTTGCGATCACTAAGCCCAACTCACGCGAACCCTAACCCATCGCGTCCCCAAACCCAAACCCCCCTCTCCATACCCCTCTTCAACACTCTCCACTCAATCACCCCCAGCCACCACCAACAACCACCCCCAACCACCAAGGCTACCACCACACCACCACCACCCAGACCCCACCGCGACAACCAACCCCCCTCTCTTCTTTCCTCTCTTCCTTCTTTTCCCCTCCCTCTCTCTCCTCCGCCACTACCCACACCGCGGCCAGCCTTAGACTGCTGCAGCCCAACTCCGCCGGCCACCACCCCAACCCTCACCCCCTCTTCTCAACCATACCCCCCAACCCTCCACCATTTAACCCCTCCTGCACCCCTGCCACCACCCCTGCTCCACCGCCGCACCGCCGTGCTTCCCCCAGTGCCGCCACATCTCCACTACCTTTCCACTGCCCTATCCCTTGTTCGTACATGCACCAGGTTCTGCCTTACTGCGATTCTTCCTTTTGGTTCTTCAGTTCGTTTTCCAATTTTTGTTCCAAATAGGCTAGATAGAGATGCATGTTTGTAGTGGATTTTAGGTGGTTAGGTAGCTAGGATGTGGTTAGTGGATTTAAGCCTGATAATTGCACCGTTCTTGTTATCTGTTTATCTGTTCTGCAATTGTCATCTGGCTGTGATGTTCATACTGTTCATATACTGCTCCTAACTGTTGCATGCTGCTGTTACACTACTCTTTCATATTCATGTAATTTGTGCAGCCTTATTTCCATTCATATGAACTGTTTTATTTTCTTGCTATTTGTTTTCCGGGACCATCCAATTTTAGCCAGAATTCTGCCCAATTTTCTGCAAATTGTTTCCTTTTTACATTCAGGAATTGGTTTTGGCATTTCTCAATTTTGCACTACTCAACCAAACCAATTCTTGAACGCACGGGCCTGCTTTCTTATTCCTTTCGGCTTCCTGGTTAACAAATTGCTTTATTGATGATTTGATTTTAATTTTTACTACTTCTGTATCTATCTGATTCATCATCAATACCCTGTTATCCCTGCTTGAATATGAGTGGATTATTCTTTAAATGTGTGAATTTATTGTTACCTAGGAAACCATTCTCATGCCACTTACCTTTCACCTTCTTTTCACTAACTCACTCTTTAACTTTCTAACTTCCTTTTTACATCCTAACCATTTTAACTTTCAAAACTTCTCCTTTCTGTTTTCCTTTATTTACTTTAACTTTCTAACTTAAGGCATGATTATTGTTTTTCCTTCTTAACGTGAATTCCACTTAGCATGTATTTTGGATTGTCATTTTTATTTTCAGACTTTTTCCTTATACACAATCCCGAATACTCACATCTTTCACTCAATTCTCGCTTCTCTTGCTCTTTTGCCACTCTATGCTTATATTGCTATTATCCTATTTGCCTACTTATTTTTCTGCTTTTATTCCTCAATTATATCCTGGTAATTCTGTCTTTCAGGATGTCTGACTCTCAAGGCAGGGGAAAGGGCAAAGTAACCACTGGCAAAAGGAAAAGAGGCGAATCCTCTGCTTTTATCCTTGGCATCTTACATGATGACTCCTGGCAGGAGAAGAACTTTACCCCGCAGAAAAAAGCTTATCAGTTGGTACCTGCGGCTGACTCAGTTAAATTTGCAAACAAATACTGTGAGTTGAAGTACCCCATTTTTGCCACATCCAGGAACCTATACCTGGAACAAACTCTCAAAATTCCAGAAGAACTCAAGTAGTACACTTCAGATCAAATCAAATAAAGAGGCTGGCTCTTCCTGGAGAGAAATTTGACTGAGATCAACTCATCCTGGGTCAGAGAATTCTACTGTAACTACTTTCTATCATCCTTGGATGCAGTACAGCTCAGAGGCAAACAAGTTCTGGTCACTGAGGAAGCAATTGAAGACATCCTCCAGCTTCTACCTAAATCAAATCAGCCAGATGGTTACCAGAAAGCTGAGGAGGATATAAGATTCATGAGGTTTGATTGGGATGCAGTGAAATGGGATATCACCCTTGATCCTACTGTTCCATGGGTCATAGGAAAGAGCACAGTGGTACCCAAGGGAATCAGGCTAATTTATCTGAATGATGAGGCTCAACTATGGCAACAGATTCTGAGTAACTATGTGATGCCGAGCACTCATGAGACGGAGGTGCCAGCTGCTATGATTACCCTCATCTGGTGTGTGATGACGGGTAAGGACCTATATCTACCCCGCTTCATCCGGTATTACATGACCAAAGTCCATGTTAGAGGCACCCTCCCCTTTCCATTCCTGATTACTCAGTTGGGTCACCGAGCTGAGGTACCCTGGGAGGTTGCTGATGAAAAGCCACCCGCCGCAGACTACGGAAAGATCATCCCTCACAGTCGGAAGTTTCAGGCTTTCGGCTATCGACCTCCATTTCTTACTGACTCTGCTGAGGCAGCTACTTCTTCAACTGCTCCTTCTGCTTCCACTGGCCCAGCACCACCCACTGCACCCCCACCTGCTTCTGAGCCCGTCTACCTTTTGGTGCACTGACTCTTTGACCGCTTAGACCAGATGGAGCGCCGTCACCAGCAGCACTTTGAGAGGTCTGAACGACGCAACAGGCGATGTTATGAGAGGTCTGAGCATCGCCACAAGCGGCGCTATGAGCACCTCAAGCTGATGATCTGATCTGGTGGCGACATCCCCTCTGAGCCCGACACGCCCTCTGACACATCTGAGGAGCAGGTGAGCGATCATGAGGAGGAGGCACCTACCCAGGCTGAGCAGGGAGGACCTGAGCATACTGCACCACATCATGAGGAGCACCACCAGCTATAGATCGTTGATCCAGACATTCTTCTGCAGACAGAGCCCCCGCTTCAGCAGGCTGCTCCTCCTACCCTCACAGAGACTGCAGACCCTCAGCCTACCATCGAGACACCAGTAGCCCATCCTTCCAGAGATGACACTTCCTCACATCCAGTTTGAGTGAGCATCGAGGACGATGCTATTATTTAAGTGTGGGGAGGTCACCATCTCTGACATCTATTTCTTTTGGTGAACCACTACAGACTCTTATCTTATTTTGTCCATCTTTTATATTTTATTTGCACATTTTTCTCTCTTTTATTTTTGTTGTACTTTTGCATTCTGCACTTTGGGCTGTATATATCTTGGATATTTTAGCTTAATTTGCCCTTTAGTTTACTAGTTATATATTAAGTGGATTAATTAGTATAGTTTACCCTTTTTTTAGCATATGATAGCTAATTTGATTGAAAAATAAAACGAGTAAGCTAGGAACCATAGTATAGTAAAACAATCCACACACCTTGTATATATAGCATTACATGTTAGTTAGTTAACAACATTTCTTCAAGGAGAAACACTAGGATTTTAAGGGGCACCTTAAAAGATTTACATTAAGTTGAATGGAAACTCTTAATTTCTACTTGCATGACATACATAACTGATATATGATTTATGAGCTTGAGAATACACAGCCCGTGAGTTTTGAGCTTAATTGTATGGTTGCATTCAAACCATAAATTTCATTCCTGTGTGTTTTGCCCTTCTTTTTTATTCTGGTGTTCTTTACTTTGCTTTAATCTATATTTCCAATATAGAATATAGATACATACTAAGATAGGATTAAGGCCATATTTGATTATTAACTCACTTATCCCAAATAAAGCCTACCTTTTATGCCATCCTTGTCAGCCCCCTTGAGCTTTTTAGTCCCCCTTCATTTTATAACCACATTACTAGCCTTAAGCAGAAAAACAAAATAAAAATCCTAAGTTAAATCCTTGGTTAGCTTAAGATAGATAGTGTGTAAAAATGTAAGTGTGGAAAATTTTATGGAAACAAAGGATGGTAGAAAAAGTAGGAAATTAGAATAAGTTATTTGAAAATTTGGGAAGCATGCTCATGTGAAATCAAAATAATTAAATTACCATGTGCATTGATATAAAAAAAATTATTTTCAATAAGGGGATACAAAAATTCCCCAAACACAAAATAAGAAGAATCAATGCAAATAGGACAAAAGTAAAAAATAAAATGCATGAGCATGTAACACAAAAAGTGGAAAGATTTGGGTAGCTAGGTGAAGAATTATGAAATTATATATGTATATGTTAGGTGAGATCTTAGACTAGTCAAGGATTCACTTATTAGCTCATTTAGCCTTATACATATACCCTTACCTTTACCCTGGCCCCATTACAACCTTGAAAAGACCTCATGATTTTTGTATGTCTATATTCCGTATTTGTTGATTGGTTAGATGAAAAGCAAAGTTTTAGAAAGTAAGGATGGAAAGAAGAATAGAGCGATTAACCCAAATAAACACTGAGGGACTAGAGAGTAAACACAAAATCCAGTGAGGGTTCAATAGCTCATTCTCATATGTCCATGTTTAATTATTGATTGTCTTGCAAGTTGTGAACTATCTTAACTCAACTCAATTGTAATTGTGCTTTAATATGATTTGCCCCTAGTTGTACATACATGATTCCTTGAAGATATGAATTAATTTGACTACATGTATGCTTTATATATAAGTGAATAATAACTAGATTTGCATGACTCATTTAGGTAGTTGCATTTAGAGTAGATTGCATTGCATATGATTCCACCATTTTACCTTTACTTTTTTCTCTTGGATTTAGCATGAGGACATGCTATTGTTTAAGTGTGGGGAGGTTGATAAACCACTATTTTATGATAAATCTTGTGCTTAAATTGAACGATTTTATCAACTCTTCACCTACTTATTCATATGAATTTGCATGATTTTGCAATTCCTTCCTTATGATATGACATGTGAGAAAACATGTTTCTTATGCTTTAAAATTACCAAATTGAATTATCCTTTATTACCATTCGATGCCGTGATTTGTGTGTTGAGTACTTTCAGGTTTTATAGTGCAGGAATGACTTAAAGAATGGAAAGGAAACATACAAAAATGGAAGGAAAGCACAAATTGGAGTCCCTGGAGGAACTGGCAGTGACGCGTCTGCATGGACGACGCGAACGCGTGGTTCGTGCAAAAGAGAATCGACGCGAGCGCATGGATGAGGCAAACGCGTGACGTGCGAAACACAACTGACACGGACGCATGATTGACGCGACCGCATGAAAGAGCAAAACTCCAAATGACGCGACCACGTGACTGGTGGACGAAATTGTGATCATGCTAGTATCATTTGTGATCAATGTTCTAATTGTGGCTCTTGTTGAATTCACAACTCCGTTCAACTAACCAGCAAGTGTACTGGGTCGTCCAAGTAATAATCCTTACGTGAGTAAGGGTCGAATCCACAGAGATTGTTGGTATGAAGCAAGCTATGGTCACCTTGTAAATCTCAGTTAGGCAGATTAAATATTGATTTATGGTTTCGAAAATTAATAATAAGAAAATAGATGATATATAATAAAAGGGATAGAATACTTATGCAGATTCATTGGTAGGAATTTCAGATAAGTATATGGAGATGCTGTATGGCCCAAGGACGCCTGATCTCCTACTGCTTCAACTCAATCCTTCTTACTCCTTTCCATGGCAAGCTTTGTATAGGGGTTCACCATCAGCGGTGGCTACTTTCAATCCTCTCGGGAAAATGATCCTATGCGGCTGTCACTCGCACGGCTAATCGTCTGGAGGCATCACCCATGGTTGATGGCTACATCCCATCCTCGCAGTGAAAACTAATGCTCACGCACTCTGTCACAGTACGGCTAATCACTGGTTGGTTCTTACTCATACTGGAATAGAATCCCTTGATTCTTTTGCGTCTGTCACTAACGCCCAACACTTGCAAGTTTGAAGTACGTCACAGTCATTCATTACCGGAATCCTACTCGGAATACCACAGACAAGGTTAGACTTTCCGGATTCCCAGGATCCTACTCGGAATACCACAGACAAGTTGAGACTTTCCGGATCCTCATAAATGCCGCCATCTATCTAGCTTATACCACGAAGATTCTGTTGGGGAATCTAAGAGATACACATTCAAGCTCTGTTGCATGTAGAACGGAAGTGGTTGTCAATCACGCGCGTTCATAAGTGAGAATGATAATGAGGGTTATCTGACTCATCACATTCATCATGTTCTTGGGTACGAATGAATATCTTGGAATAAGAATAAGAGAGAATTTGAATAAAAGAAAATAGAACTTCATTAATACTTGAGGTACAGCAGAGCTCCACACCCTTAATCTATGGTGTGCAGAAACTCCACCGTTGAAAATACATAAGTGAAAGAGGTTCAGGCATGGCCGAATGGCCAGCCCTCTCCATGATCAAGTGACCGAATGAATAAAGACTTAAAGTGGTCAAAAGATGTCTAATACAATAGATGAATGTCCTATATATACTAGACTAGCTACTAGGGTTTACATGAGTAAGTAATTGATGCATAAATCCACTTCCGGGGCCCACTTGGTGTGTGCTTGGGCTGAGCTTGATCTATCCACGAGCTGAGGCTTCTCTTGGAGTTGAACTTCGAGTTATGACGTGTTTTGGGCGTTCAACTCCGGATCATGACGTTTTTCTGGCGTTTAACTCCAGACAGCAGCATGTACTTGGCGTTCAACGCCAAGTTACGTCGTCATTCTTCGAATAAAGTATGAACTATTATATATTGCTGGAAAGCCCTGGATGTCTACTTTCCAACGCCGTTGAGAGCGTGCCAATTGGAGTTCTGTAGCTCCGGAAAATCCATTTCGAGTGCAGGGAGGTCAGAATCCAACAGCATCAGCAGTCCTTTTGTCAGCCTTCTTCAGAGTTTTGCTCAAGTCCCTCAATTTCAGTCAGAATTTACCTGAAATCACAGAAAAACACACAAACTCATAGTAAAGTCCAGAAATATGAATTTAACATAAAAACTAAGGAAAACATCCCTAAAAGTAGCTTGAACTTACCAAAAACTACCTAAAAACAATGCCAAAAAGCGTATAAATTATCCGCTCATCAGTGACCCACGCGGATGCATGACGTGCGCGATCTGCAGAATTTGCAGAAGTCAGCCCCAGCGACTTCTGGGCCCTTTTTGGCCCAGATCCAAGCCCAGAGAACACAGATTAAAGGGTTATAAATGGAGGAATCTATCCATTCATAAGGGATACTGGATACAGCGTACAACAGACATTCATAGATAGTTTTAGATGTAGCTTTTAGAGAGAGAGGTTCTCTCCTCTCTCTTAGGATTAGGATTTAGGACTTAGAATTTCTTTTAACCTTAGGATTATCTCATCTTCATATCAGGTTCAATATTCCTTTATTTTGACTTCTCTTATTTGTTAATTTTATATGTTGCCAAATTGGCTTATGGACCATTCATGTTATGATTTTCTTAATTAATACACATTAAGGTATTTCAGACTTATGATTGCTTCCCTTTCTTTATATAAATAATTTAGATTTTTACTATTAGCTTTGATTGATTAATTGGTGACTCTTGAGTTGTCAAACTCATCGTGATTGATAATTATTATTCTTGCTGATTAATTTAGATTCCTATAACTCTAGTCTTTCCTTAAGGAGTTGACTAGGACTCTAGGTGTTAAATTAATTTTTCCACTTAACTGACCTTCATAGTTAGAGGTTGACTTAGTGGGAGTAAAAGTATAATTCTCATCACCATTGATAAGGATAACTAGGATAGAACTTCCAGTTTTCATACCTTGCCAAGAGATTTCTTCGTTATTAATTTATTAATTTCTGCAACCCATTTCTCTTGCCCAAAACCCTTTTCAAAACCCAAAACACTATTTTCCATAACCAATAATAAAACACACCTCCCTGCAATTCCTTGAGAAGACGACCCGAGGTTTGAATACTTCGGTTTATAAATTTTATTGGGTTTGTTACTTGTGACAACCAAACGTTTGTACAAAAGGATTTTCTGTTGGTTTAGAAGCTATACTTACAACGCGACTATTTTTATAAAATTCTTTACTAGCAAAAAAATCCATTCGTCAGCATACATTCCTTGCATCCATTTCTTGTTGATGGTGTGCATAAATTTGTTTGCAGATTTAGGAACAAAACACTATATAATTCCCGAAAAAGTGTCAAATGTCAAAGTTATACTCAATGGTGGTCAGAGAGTTACTTTTTTGAGGCCTGATGGATATTTCTCATTGTATCCTTTAATTTACATCTTCATTTTAAACTCATTTCAATTTGCATGATAACTGCTATTACAATAATACTTCGGGTCATGTTTAATTTGATCTCTCTTTGCTGTCCTGATATTGCTTTTGTAAAGTTATAGTTAATGATAGTATTTTGTTGTTAAGCAACAAACTAGTTCCTTAACATGTTTGCTTTAAGCCACAATGTCCCAAATATTTCTTGATGGATGCTTCATAAGGTCTGAAAATTATAGCTTCTTTGATGAGTATGCAGGGCCAGGGGACAAGGCTGTTTGTGGCAACAAAACTAGGACGAATTTGAGTTTTCAAGCGACCGCAAAGCAGGCGCTTTTGGAAGTAGTTCAAGCTGCACCAAACAGCATAGGATACTATGCAAGAGGGAAGGTTGATGTTTCTGGAAGGGTAAATGAATCTGCTTATGTTTTGGCTAATTGTTGGAAGAGTTTGACAAGTAGTTCTTGCAAAGTATGTCTTGAGAATTCTGTAAATGCATCTATTCACAACCCTTAACAATATATATAGCATTGAAAAGTTTGAACAAAATCCAAGACCTATTAATATGTGTGGATCATATCTGAAAGGGTAAACTATAGTAAATGCTATAGTTTGGTTTCTGTGAATGTTAAGTGTAATTTTTTATAAGTACTGGGAGACAGAATATTGCCCAACTCATCGGTATTCTTTCACTTCAATATCTCTATGTCCAATCTTTTCCAAGACCAAATTGCTAATCTATGCCTTTGTTGCAGAGAACTACTTTGCTTGGCTTCTCAAAGTCTTGCGCCTCTGTTCTAACATCGACCTTCTTCTATTCTGTTTCCTTATTGTTCTGACTGTGAGTTTCCTCTGCAACCGTAACTGTAACAGTAATTTTAACTATGTGATGGTTCTTGTGATCCATAACTATAACATATCATTTTTGTTGTCAAAAGGTTATTTTTTTCTATTTTCAGAAGCTCCCCATGTCGCCAAAATCCCGAGGTATATCTCTCTCTTGTTAAATTTTGAAACGCCAATCATTAATTTACAAATTTCAGTTTTGAGATCATGAGTTGGCGCTTCTCTCTACTTCCTTAGCTTGCTGAATTTTTAGAAACTTAAGATGGATCCCCCTTAAGGGAAGTATAGTTGATAATCAGTGAATTTAACTCCGCTTTAACTCAGCCTCGGTGCATGTGTGTGTACTTTTTTTTGTTACAGATGTTTGTATTGTTGGTGTTGCAAGGACTCCAATGGGGGATCTACTTGGCAACCTATCATCTCTATCATCAACACAACTAGGCTCAATTCTTATTAAGTGTACTGATCAATGTGCTTTGTCCAATTTTTTTTTTTTTGGTTTGGGGGGTGTTTCTTTCTTCTTAATTATTGAAAGGGTTTAGCACATGTACCCTTACCATTAGTAGAAAGTTTTAGATGTTTTTGTTTAATGCATGCAAAACAAATGCATTGGAAACTTAAATTTTTTATATTTTCAATGGAAACTTTCTTAATTTGTAAACTTAACATAAGATAGATAAACCCTTATGGAGTCAAATACTTGATCTTCTTGTGTTTTATGCTGTCATGTAAATATATGCAACTGCTCTCAAGAGAGCAGATGTTGATCTATCACTTGTGCAAGAAGTATTTTTTGGGAATGTTCTTAGTGCAAATTTAGGATAAGCTCCTGCCCGACAAGCCGCCTTAGGGGCAGGCATATCTACTTCTGTAATCTGCACGACTATTAACAAGTTGTGTTCATCGGGGATGAAAGGTACATCTTTTAGTGGGTTTGGAAGGCTATTCATACTCCAATATATGATTTATTAGCGGGTATGTGATGAAATCACGGTCCTGTGTTTTTTGTTGCAACTACCATGCTTACAGCACAGACCATAGAATTGGGTAGAAATGATGTTGTTGTGGCTGGTGGTATGGAAAGCATGTCAAATGCGCCTAAGTACATTGTAGAAGCAAGGTTTTCTTTTCATTCATGAATTGCCAAAATTATACACTTCTGCTGTGTTTAAATGATTTTCTTGTGGTGTTTCAGTAGATACTTTATCCCACCTAGTTTCACCTACTAAGTTGCTTGCATTTCATGTTGGGTTTTTCTTGTATATATTGCACTTGCATTGTATATTACCTGTGTTTTCTACTGTGATTGAGGAGGTTCAGAAGGCGGTGGCAATGGGATCGCATGGAGGATCGGTTGGTGAAGGCTGTGGAACAGCGGTGTTTGGTTAGAGTAGAAATCCCCAAGGATAGATTACCTGGTTTATTTAAGTTAATGTTGGTATATTTATGTTTATTTGTTTTAGAATGTTTTAAGTTTGAATCTTGTGATGGATATAGAGTTTAAGATTGCCTTTGGCATTTCGGGGTCTTATATCCTACCTCACTGGGCACTTTTACAATACGGAGAACTTCCGATTCTCATACCATATCTTTGTTGTGTTTTTCAGATGCAGGTCGCAACCCACCTCGGTGAGTTGCTTTGGATGGTGACAGAAGCAGAGGATCTTGGATTCTTTTGGAGCATTTTTGGTTTATTTTGTTTATACATCTCTCCTTTTATATTTTGTTCTGCCTAGTGGCATGTATATGAGAGAACAAAATTTGTATAATCTGTTTTCACTGTATGGTCCTATATATCTGTATATGGCTAGCCGGCTTAAACTCCGCGAGTCGTGACTAGTTTCTTATGATATTATATACTTATCTTTTGTTATATCTTATCTGTCCCTTGTTCTTTAAGCGAGTAACTTCGTTAGTACGTTTTACGCTTTTCGAATCCTATTTTTGAGCTATATTCTTCATCAGGCTTCTAGAAGTATACTATTCTTTCTCTATATCATACGTATGAGTTTAGAACTGTCGTAATCTCTGGTTAACCTTTGCTTTACGATGCGAGGTAAAGCTTAGGCTAATTAGGGTGTTACAAGTTACACCTATGATCCCTAGGTTTCTTAGCATGTAAGTAATTCCTGTGTTTTTTAAGGCTCCTAGCTTATTGTGTTCTTTCCTAGGTGTAAAGTTCTGTGTGGTAGGGTGTTACACTTGTTGCTTGTCCTTTCTCTGAGATCTCCTTTTGAGTGACTCGAGATTTGTTTTGGTGCCATACGTGACCTTTAAGCATAGCAAGTGATACGCTAGTTGTTTAGTACATGTTTTGTGGATGCGAAAGGTGAAGCTTTTAAGTGTGCGACGTCACAGGTTATTCTAGAGCCTTGTTTCACGTAAAAGAGTTTTATTGATGTTTGGTTTGTGACCAGTAAGGGGTTGCAAAGTATTTGATGGGGTTGAGAATTCACGAATGATCTGTTTGATAAAGTATGGATTGAAATGGTGAATATACGTCAGATTGAAGTTTGGGAACTTGAAACTCTTAAGTTAGTACGAGATCAGTGTGCAAACGTTAATCACATTATTTTAACGTCGGCTTGTTTTGTGACCCTTCGCCACACTATCCTACCATCGCATGTTTGAACCATATAATTTTTTGCATCAAGTCTACCTTGTAGCTTCTACTTCGCACCATACTTTTTTTCCTGTATATATTTTATGTCATATGAATATCATGGTATTTGAAATTATATGTATATATCTATATGCTGAGACATTTTGATTTTTAATAAGTTGTTTAAAAAGTAGAGTGCTGAAACTATGTAATGTTTTTTGTATTATGTTAATTTTTATATGCTTTAATTTGAATAATTAGATTTTAAAATTTATTTTATAATTTAAAAGAAATTAATTTAATTATCTCTAATTATTAAATTAGAGTATTTATTTGAAAATAATTTGTAAGTTGATAATTAAATAGAATTTTTATACATATGAGAGAGAGAGAGAGAGAGAGAGAAAGAGATGTTGTGAGCTCGCCAACAGAGGATCCCGCATCACTGTCGTTCATCCGCGTCTTGCTGTCGTCGTCTGTGGAGTCACCAGGAGCTGTTACTGTTGCTGCAGAGCCACCATCAATGCGAGGAATAGCGTGTGAAAGAAAGGAGTTGTCGAGGGAGAAGCAGGTCGCGCGGAAGAAGGAATCTTCACCGCCGTCAAGCTACTGTGCGCCGCAAGATCTTTCTGGAGCTGCCATCCCCTACCGCCGCTGTCATGGGCCTCGTGGTTGTTCCCCTAAGTTGCCGTCGCCGTTGTTTGGATCGCAGTGGTCAAAACGGCTGCTGATGGAATTCAGCGGAGCTGTTCGGGGGTTGTTACCACTCCGTTGTCTCGAATCTTTCTTAGTACAATAAGCTATTTTCCTTCAAAACTTTTATAGTCATTGTTCTATTATATGTTGCTGAGATTTTTACAACGTTAATGTCTTAAGGTTGAAATACAGTTCTTGCGTGCTGTGTTTAGAGGCTATGGCTGCTGTAGGGATGGTCGGTATTGATGCCACTGCTGCGAGATAAGAATAGAAACAGAGTCTATCGCGAACAAGGTAGGAGCTCTTTCCTTAAACTCATTTTATTTTCAAGAATTGTTATAAATCGATATTGATGCAAAAATATATTTTTGTTGATTGTGTGAGTCTTATGGATTGACTAAGTTATTATGAAAGAATGTGATTGTTTACTTGATTGAATTCTTGATTGATTGAGTTGTTGTTGTGATAGTTAATAAAATCTTGATTTGAAAATCTGATTGGTATATTTATATTGAGAATTGAGTTGCGTTGGAAGTCTGGTTTATATATATTTATATTGAGGAAATGTTTGGTTTGAAACTGTTTGAGAAGGCTGAGAATTCTAAATTATTGGTTGATGAGATTGGATGATTGTGCATTCCTTGTATTGTTTTGACTATGTTTGAACAAATGAGAGATCCCTTATGCTGATGCTGGTGACATTGAAGGTTGTTCCTGATGTGATATTGGCTATAATTGTTCTCTAATTGATTCTATTTTGAGACTGAGTTTTGATGGTGATTTGATTTGAGTTGGGCCGGAGGCCGTATTTTGGCTTGATTTGGGCCAGAGGTCGAGTTGATTTGATTATATGTTGGGCCAGAGGTTGAAATTGATTATGTTATGAGATATTAATTGAGTTTTGAAATTCTTTTAACTAAAGAAGTGAACTTTCAATTTTTGGATAATTAATTATTAATGTTTTAAATATATTCATAAGACGAGCGATAATCACTATAGTTGAAATCAATTCTTTTCTTATACGTATCCTCTTATGACAATTCTTAAAAAGCCTCTACTGAGAATCAGCGAGGACTATGTTCTCACCCCCTACAGATTTCCCTTTTAACGACAGACAAAGAGTTTAAGGAGTTCCTTCTTCACATCTGATTGTGTTTTATATCATTGTATGTATTATAGTTTTTCCTAGCCCTTGTTATTATATCTTTATAAGAGGGATAGGAGTTGTAATGACATATATGCTTATAATAATTTGTAAGTTAATTGTATAAGAAGTCTGGTTTGTTTATATCAATATATATATATATATATATATATATGAGAGTTGTGATTAAAATTTGGTTATATGCACATGTTTGATTCATTAAGAAAAGTATTTTCGATTTTTCAAAGAAAACAGCGATATGGTTTTGAGTCAAAGGCTCTTATTCTATTATTAAGTATATAGAAGAAGTCGTAATATTCTCACCATCAAAGTGGCGCAGCCAGAAGCGTGACATTCTGATAGTAAGGATGTTACAGCTTATTTATACAAATTATTAGATAGTGATATCTATATAAAAATTCATGAAGAACTAAAGATATTTAAACCATCCAATGAATATTCATAAGAGTTATACTCATTCAAATTGCAAAGACCTTTATATGGTCTAAAACAATCTGAACAAATGTGGTATAATCGTCTTACCTAGTATCTGGCCAAAAACGGATTCAAGAATGATGATATCTGTCCATGTGTTTTTGTAAAAAAATCTACATCTGGATTTGTTATAATTGCTGTGTACGTTGATGAATTAAATATCATTGGAATCCTTGAAGAGATTCTAACCATTATAAAATCTCTAAAAGAAGAGTTTGAGATTAAAGATCTTGGAAATACCAAATTTTGCTTCGACTTACAGATCGAGCATACAAACAATAGGATCTTTATTCATCAAACAACATACACAGAATAGATCTTGAAGAAATTTTATATGGATAAGTCACATCCATTAAGTACCCCCAATGATCGTAAGGTCTTTGGATGTGAAAAAGGATCAATTCCGTCCTAAATAAGAAAATGAAGATATTTTTGGTCCCATATCTCAGTGTCATTGGAGCACTAATCTATCTTGCTAATAATGCATGACCTGGTATATCATTTGTTGTGAATTTACTAGTAAGGTATAGTTCCTCTCCAATCAAAAGACATGGAAAGGAATCAAACAAATCTTTCAATATCTTCATAGAACTATTGATATAGGAATATTATATCCATATGAATCCAAGTCACAATTAGTTGACTATGCAGATGCAGGATAATTGTCTGATCCACAAAAAGGAAGGCCTCAAACAAGATACATATTCACATATGGTGATACAGCTATATCAAGGAGGTCTACAAAAACATACGATAGCCACAACATCCTCTAATCATGCTGAAATACTAGCGGTACATGAAACAAGTCATGAGTGTTTTGGCTTAGGAGTTTAATCTAATATATTCTGTTATATTTAGACTGATTGATCATAAAATAGCTCCAACTATTCTGTTTGAAAATAATACAGCATGTATTGCTCAACTTAACGGTAGATATATCAAAGTTGATAGAACAAAATGTAACACCCCAATTAGTCTAAGCTTTACCTCGTGTCGTAAAGCAAAGGTTAATCAAGGATTACGACAGTTCTAAGCTCATACATATGATATATAGAAGGAATAATATTATCTAGAAGCCCGATGAAGGATATAGCTCAAAAATCAGGATTTGAAAAGCGCAAAACGTACTAGCGAAGCTACTAACTTAAGGCACAAGGAATAGGTACGGCATAACAAAATATCATAGTAAAATAGTATAATATCATAAGACGCTAGCCACGGCTCGCGGAGTTTAAGCCGACTAGCCATATACGGACAATACATGAACCCAAACAGTAAAAACAGCTTATACAAATTTTTTTTCTCTCAGATACAAACCTCTAGGTGAAAGAAAATACAAAAGTGAGAGACATAATTCAAAATAAATTAAAAAACCCAAAAGGAGTATCCAAATCCTCCGCTTCTATCACCAACTAGATAACTCACCAGGGTGGGTTGCGACCTACATCTGAAAACAACAACAGAAATATGATATGAGAACCGGGGGTTCTCAGTATGGTAACAGTGCCCAGTGGTGTAGGATATAAGACCCAAGGACGCCAAAGGCAATTCTAGACTCCATATCCATCACAAGAATTCAAGCTTAAATCATTCTAAACCAAATAAGCATAATAGGTAAAACCTTAACAAAACTTAGAACCATAGCACCATAAAAGTGTAATCTATCTTAGAGAATTTCTAATCTAATCAAACACCGCTGTCCCACAGCCTTCACCAACCGATCCTCCATGTGATCCCATCGCCACCGCCTTCCGAACCTCCTCAAACCCAGTAAAAGCGCAAGTATATACAATACAAGTAAAACACGAGTATAGGCATGAATAGCAATTAAGTCAAATAGCAATTAGACATGTTATACAGATAGGAAAACAATATCAAGTCGGCAAAGCATACAAACAGATAGAAGATGCACATGATGAATGCCTGCCCTACTGGCTGTGATATCACATTGTCGGTTCAACTGCCAACCCGACACATCTCCATGGAGACGTCGCCTTTCGGAATCATCATATGGGAACCCCCGAGATATACTGCTCAGATCACTATCCAAGATTGTGCGCCTGTACACTTTGGAGATCCGAAGGGATGCGAGTGGGATCTATTGCCACCGACCTCACATCTAAGCGCAAGCGGGACGAACCACCGCCCTTACGCCGCCGCCGCTACCTCGAACAGGTGGGATCCAACCTCGGCCCCTGCCGAGCGCATAGCGTCTTATAATCTCAATATACAATGATACATCAATGGTTCTCAGAAAACATTTTCAATATGTCATGGATCCTTCAATTCCTTCAGAGTCTTCGACTCAACCCAACCATTGCCAATTCATATTTCCATTCCTCTTCTCACTCTGCTAACCCATCCTCAGTACACCAGAAACCTAAACCTCAATTTCTCTATTTTTTCATAATAAGCATCAACTAAAACCCTTAGCCTATTTCCCATATTTTCATACTCAAAAATTAAGTCCAAGAGTCCTAAAATGGTGTTAGAGAAGCTTACAACCTTGTTGGAAATGTAGAATAGTTGAAAACAAAGTAAAATTTGAGAAACAGAGCGTGTGCGTCCGCACAGGGGTGTGCGTGCGCACGCCCAGGAAAATTTTTTTAAAAATGTGTGTACGCACAGGGGTGTGCGTACGCACAGGTGACAAAACTTGCAAGATTTGTTCACTCGCACAACCTGTGCCAGTGCCCCCAACAGACTGGCCTCCCAACGTGTGCGTGCGCACGAGTTTGTGCATACGCACAGGTTGTAATTTCCCATTGGTGCGCACGCGCACGAGCTGTGCCAGCGCTGCAAGCAGACTGCCTGCCTCTGCGTGTATGGACGCACATGTCTGTGCATGCGTACAGGTCACAATTTTCGCAGAGTGTGCGTGCGCACATACCAGAAAACATAAAATTCTGTAACTTTACAGAATTTCAAATTTTCCACACCAACTTTGAATGATCATAACTTCCTCTACAAAATTCCAAATTTCACAAACTTTATATCAATTTAAAGGGTTTTCAAAGATCTTTAATTCTAAATAAATCTCAACCAATTTTGAAAATTGAGGTGAAAGTTATGATCAGACAAATTTTACCAAAATTCAACTTTTACCCAAAATCACAATTTCCTCAATCTTTCATAAAACACAACCAAAACCAAACCAAATTCCATTTTTCACCACCATTAACACTATATGTCATATTACACCAAGATTACTATATTTTCCTTTACCATTCCTTATCATCAACCTTAACATCAATATATTACATTATAATTAATCCTCATTAACACTCTCCCAACAACATTACCAAATCATCAATATTATCATCACATATATCAACACAAATCACTTCTCAACTTTACAAATCATTCATCATCATTATATCACTATCAATTAACATAATCCAACTCAACAATCCTCAATCCTTCATAAATCACCACATACCATCATTCAACAACTCAACAACCATATAATTTCAAACATATCTTATGGGTCACTAGTCTAAGTGTCCATGAATATTATATACTACATAGAGGAAACCGAAACCATACCTTGGCCATTCCCAATATGAACCAAATGAGCTTTCAACCAAAATCCAACCACCAATGTAACTCCAACAAGCACCAACAAGCTCCAAACTCACAATAATCAAGCTATATACATATAAATCACCACAAAATCAACCTAGGGTTCCATTTAAACATAATATCACAAGGGTTTAATGGCTCTTACCTTTTTCAACAGATTTGATAGCAAAAATTCAATGCTAAGCAAGGATTAGAGCAAACCTAAACATCCAAAATCACAAAAACTCACTTAACCTAAAGTCCTAAAACCCGAAATTTAGAGGAGAGGAACTGGAAAGATTTTAAACTTTTCTTACCAATTTCTTACATGGGTTTTATAGAGCTCTTCACAAGAAACGCGTAGCCGCTGACGGCACGTAAATCGGAGCACCATAGCTCAAGATATTAGCTTGGAAAGATTGAAGTGAATAGTGCTCAAGGATTTCTCTTCTCCCCCTTCTCTTCAGCTGAGTGTGTGTGTGTGTGTTTGAGTGTATTATGAGTGTTTGGGTTCATTAATGAACCTTATATATGTTGGACTTGGGCCCAACTTGGGCCCGGTTCAACCCGTTAGTGTTTTTAGTCAGTTTGGCCTAATTTCGGACCAAACTTTTAACACTAACACCCGATTTTTCATTTCTAATGTTTTTCTAAGATTTTTGACTGTTTTCACTGTTTCTTGCGCAGCACCGAGTATACTTGAACCGGTTCAACCGGTTCGACTACTGGTTCGCGGTTTTTCACGGCTTTTCGTAGAAAACACATTTATCGGAAGGACCTACTGAGTTCAAAAATTATATTTAAATCCCCAAATTCTCATCCTAACTTTCCGGAATTTAATTTGGGCATTTAAATGATTTTATCCGTGAAAAATCCGGTTCTTACACAAAACATATTTCTCCCAGATTCTTCTTCACTCATGACTTTCAAAATCAAGGAATAATTAATATCCAACAGATCAGCTCAAGCAATAATTTGGCAGATTTATTTACAAAGTCGCTTCCAAAATCCTCCTTTGAAAGATTGGTATATCAGATTGGGATGCACCGATTTCAAAATATTAAATAATGTCAACAAGAGGAAGAGACTGTACTTTTTTTTCTTGGTCATGTTTTTATCCCTATTGGATTTTTTTTGACAAGATTTTTAATGAGACATTTTTCATCATAAAAGATATTGTACTCTTTTTTCTTCACTAAAGTTTTTTTCCATTGAATTTTTCTTTAGTAAGACTTTAGTGAGGTATAATCCTAAATGGACATTCAAGGAGGAGTGTTATGATATGGATGTCCATGACTTCTTTTACAATATGAGTGACTCGATTTTTCAATGTTGGGAGACTCATGTTATCAAGAGAGATTGAATTTAATGAGATTTGTATAAATAGAATAGTAGAGTCTCAGATAAGAAATACACAAAATACTATATATATATATATATATATATATATATAAGTGTTTTATGCTATGAAAAAGTGAATTATCAAAAAATATATGAATTGTATCAATTATATTGAGATAATAATATTAGAGAATATTAATACTAAAATTTTTTATTTACATTTTTTATTTTATATTTATTTCCTCTTTTTTATTTATTTATTTATTTTATAACACTTTGTTATATATAAGTATATTATTCGATGATCTTGCTCTCTTAACACATATAAGTATATTATTTTACAACACTTTATTTATTTATGCCAACTTTGTCTTCTGCTTCCTGTTTCCCACTTTCCCCACTTTGGTACTCTTAGTTTTCCTTCTAGGGTTGACTTATCCGAAGCACTTATTTATACTCTTAATTTATATAATTTATTACTTTACAGATGAAATTCAAAATAAATCAAACTATAAATATAATTTTCATTATATTCGAATACTTACTATTATGAATATTATCATTGTTTTTCTTGTTCAATATTAATTTATGATAGATTTTAACATGTAGAATCTATCATGATGTAATTCTTTCTTGAGATACTTTTTCTTAATGTTTTTGCTAGAATTTTTCACTAAAAATTTATTCTTGAAATTACTTTATCCCTTTAAGACATAAACAAGAAAACTTTAAGAACAATCAATGCTCGTATACACTAAAGACCAACCATCAAATCAATTATTTGTATAAAATATATATTAAATATAAATTAAATCTCTCATATATTTATATACAAATATATAATAATTAATCATTAATTTAATGATTGACATTTTGTGTACGAAAAATTTTTTTGAAGAACAATATTGAGTATATTAATATTAATAGTGTTAATAGCCTTTAAGACGCACACATGGGTTGTTACCGTATGACACTAATCACTAGTAATGTGCATCAAAGAATACAGTGTATTTGATCCATCCGATATTGAAAAGGTTTAAGTACATGTTTAACCCAAAACTTTCCTATAACAGAAACTAATTACATTGCCTCTAAAATGTTGCTTGTTCAACACAAGAAAATTTAGACATGCCCCCAAAACATATGGTGAAAATACCACACAGCCATTATGCTGCCCTTAAGATTTCCCTTCAAATAAAATCATTATCTATGAAAGAATATTACAAATCAACTAAGCCAATAGGAAACACAATTAAAATCCATATACCATAGAAGTTTCTTCTATTTTAACATGATCACCAGCGGCCAGAAGAAAATGTTAACCTGCAGATTCGACATTTTTCCTTACTCCTTTTGTTGTCTGGCAATTTGCTTTACATCCCAGATGACGATGTTCGGTTTATCCTCTGAGCACCTAATTTTAGAGCAGCTGGTTTGGCTCCCCGGCCTCGGCCTGCTGCCAAGGGTTTGACCTTAGTGGTGGGTGCAGGAGCAGCAATAGCGGCCCAGGGGTCATCATCATCAGTTGCATTTGGTTTCAAATTTAAAGGTTTTGATGTTTTCGGAGCAGGAGCTGCTATGTAACCCCACAATTCATCATCTTCGTTCAACTTCGGTGTACTTTTGCTTCTCGAATTTGAGGCTGAAAGAAATATAAATAAGAAAGCCCACTCGATTAACACATGAGCAAACAATCAACCAAATTATACAGATGACTAGTTATAAAACAGTAGAATCCCTGAAAAATAACTGTATTTCTCAAGATAATTATCAAATTCAATGCCATCTAACAAACAACAAAAGCTCAAAGTGCGTTCTGCTTTAATTCCCTTTTAGTAAAGGCCAATCCATTCATTTGGTGCAAGAATTCACACACACACGCACATAGTATACATGACTTTCAATATCTCATTCATATTTGCAGATAATGGAAACAAGGAATTCCAAACCAGAACATTAACACTTGAATACTTGATACCTAGTTTTGTCTGTGCAACAGGTTGAGTAACTGGCCGCCGTTGAGCTGCTTGAATGTTTGCAAGAGCCGGAGCTGGCTTCGATTCTTCTAGTGGTTCCAGATCACCCCACCCATCTTTGTCATCTTCATGCTCTTCATCAATTCCGTTCTCTAGTTCCCCCCAACCATCCGTTGATGTAGGGGATGGAGGAGCAGGCTGTTCAGCAAAATCAGTTGAGGAGCTTACTCGGACAGGTACTGTTGATGGTGTTTCTACAGCTAGAATACACAAAATGCAAAAAGAAATAAACATGTTAGACCTAAAACCAACTAATAGAAGGAAACCTTTCTAATAAAGCAAGATAGCGTCAACAAATCAAATAAGGAAGAAAAAATAACGGGTTCAGTTTTGCCTTCTCTTCACACTTCTCCATTTACTTATCCTCCCCTTCATTTAAAAATCATCACAAATGAGAAGTAAGAGGTATGCAGACGAGTTTTGGAAGCACACGATTTCATTTAAGTAGAAATATGTTGGAATAAATGAAATGTAAGTTTAACAGGAGTAACAGTAATTTTAGCTTAAACATTAAAATTAAAAATCATATCATACCACAAGTAACATACATTAATAAGCATCTTGTGTTTGTCGTACAAAATGATGACAAAATAGAGGGATGTAAATTAGATAATCTAAGATAAATGGATAAACTAAAGGAGAGGTGACTGTTACTTGTGGTAGAATCTAGAAATGTATCATAGAAATGTATCATGTAAGTCTAAAATAAAATATTACAACTAATAAGCCTACAATGTCATATAGGAATATATATTGGTTATTACAAAACCAAGAGAATAAACAAAACATTGTAAAGATGAGAAAGTTATGGTTAATAACAGCACAGATTAGACTCTGTCTCTAACAGCAGGTAGGGCACTTGACATAAACGAAAATGCACAAGAAAGGAGTTATACCCAAAGTTAATAAACCAAACTGTATCGTGGCTTCATCGGTTATATAGTAAGAACAGTTCAATCTTCAGATACCCTCTCAAAGAAAAAGGGGAGAGACAACAAATCCTTTAAGAAACTTTTCTCAGATAATTTCATTGTTTTAGAGGAAGTTCCATTATCTTAATCCTGACACTTACATTTGTCATTCCAGGAAGTCGATTTTTTATTCTCTAAATAGCTAGTTTTAGCATTATTCTGGTTAACTAGTATGATTGACTAAGGCTAATTGGAAGGCATCATTAGCATTTGAAATTATCTAAATGATAAGCAGGGTGGAACCCTCCCGCATGGTGTAGATGTTCAGTGCGAAAGTAAAGACTAATCAAAACAGCTAGATGCAATTCATGACACAAATTTAGATTATGCAATAAGCAGATCAGGTTCAAAATAAGTAAATGCGTGAGACACTAGTACCCAAAAACACACAAGCACACTGATCATTTAGCATACCTGAGCTGGCACTAGAAGTTGTTTGTGTACGTGTGCTAGTGGTTGCTGAAGCAACTGGAGCATGATGATCAGAAGGTTTACCCTTCAGGGTCAACGAGCTCATAGCCCATCTGTGGAGTGACAAGAGTTTAATCAGGAACACAAAGACAACGGGAAGAATCAATCATGTTAAACAAGGAGAAATATCAGGTACTCTAAGTTGACATGCACACTCGCCTTTGAGAATATGAGATATCTCATGCTTTCCTATGCTATCATGTACGTTATCATTGGTGATCCTCCCTAGTTATCACATTCATATATTTATTTATGTGGCCACTGAATCAAGTTTTCAAAAGCAGATTACAAGAGATTACATATTAACGAAAACAGTACCAAAACAAAGTAGACAGGAATTTAAGAATTAGCTACTATTTTCTGAATTTCTTTGACATTAATAGACGGGGTACTGCAGTAAATAATCATAATAAGAAAAGCTAATGCCAAAAAATGTTTAATGACATTCTTGCTTTCTCTTATACTTTAACTTGTTAACTGACAGGCCAATAAAATTTGCACGGACATACCCAAGTAAGCCAGCATTTTCTGGAACAGATGAGCTTCCCATGCCTGCAGCTGCAGCACCCTCTGCTACATTTGTCTGGAAGAGAGAACAGAAAAGAACATGACCATCAGAAATTCAGTATCACAGATCAGCAATAAAAGGCGGCAACAACAAATTATCACCACAAAAAATATTTAATTTAGAGGCCAGTCAGCAAAAATAAAAAAGTTGCTCAACCAGTCCAACACTAAACTGTATATATGCAGTCATTCATGATGGATGCAGGCCATAGAGGATAAACCGCAAATACATAAGAAATCAGTTTAGCTAAGAGAAGTTAATAAACTAATTATGTGCATACACATAAGATTTACTTACAGTTAAGCATCTGAATTAAAGATAAAAAACTTCAGAATTTACCTTCTGATAATAATTCTTCGCTATCTGTAAAAATTGATCAACAGCTTGAAATGCCTTAGCTCGAACATCACTATTTGGAACATGACAAGGATAACATAATCACTGTCTTAAAAAGGAGAAATAACTAAAGATCTGATCATAAGAATGATATCTATTTGGAATCTGAACACACAAAACAACCAAAGCACCACATAGCACAAATAAATGCTCACACAAAGGAACATTCATCATGAACATTCCCCTACAACAGTACTGGAATTTGAAAATGGAAATCAAAAAGAGAATCTTGCAGCAATGCTAGTACAATTGTATGATGAAAAACTAAGTGAACCCATTAAAAGATATTAAATAATCGCATATATCAATTTACTAGAGAACTCCTTCATGTACAAATAGCAAAAGGAATATAAGGAAATAACAACCCATTAATCATTCTCTTATCTTCTAATGAAATGTCTTTTTCTAGAAAGAAATAAAGAAAGAAAGAAAAAAAGATGTAACCTGTCAGGATCAATTGTGAGTACAACAACATTAGGAAGAATACGCGTTGCAACTTCAGTAATGTCATAGTAGGAACTGGTGGCACATAAAGCCATAATGCCTGACCGAGTAAAGTTAAAATGGTCAGAAAATACTGCTTGAAGAATTTATCGGCTGAACAAGAACAACTCAATAAAAACACTAATAGATATGTGTATGATTGAGTTACCTGCTGCTCTAGCAGGTGGAAAAGTATCACGCAAAGCACGAGCAGTAAATGCATTAATCAACACTCTTTTTCTTGTCTGCAAATATAGTTATTAAGCCATCAGTAAACTCAACAATGAAACATAAGCTACTATCATAAAGTAAAATATAGTAAACCAATTCTATTTGAGTTTGCAGATATCATTTAGATCATACCCCATCATTTAAGTAGGTTGCAATATTTCCCAACAAGATGGTGGTATTTGTTCGTATAGCTGGTTCTTCATCAACCTACAAAGCAAATTTCAGGTTTATAAAGTTTAAATTGGAAAACCGGAAAAGAGTTAAAAAAAAAAATTTCATTTACAAAAAATTAAAAGGGTAGCCCAGTGAACAAGCATCCCACGTTAGTAGTTAACGCAGGGTCAAATGCTCCAATTTGAAACGAATTTAGCAGTTATAAACTGTTAACACAGCTAAAAGAAAGCTATCATATGCTTCACTTCATCAGTCACCAGAGGCAACTAATCTATAACTCTCCAAACTTTAGTGGTATAAGCAGTACCTGTAACTTTGACAGATACTTTAATAAAGACCCTGAAATTGTCCTTTGAGAAAGCTGCAATTATGAAGAAAACATAAAAATTTAAGTAAATGAGAAACCAGAGATAATGCATAATTTTCTAACATGAATACGAAAGAAAGCATGCCTTTGGAGCCAGAGTTAGCATGGATTTGAGAGTCAGCTCCCTTAAAAAAGCAGATGTATCAGAGAACCCAGTAGCAACATGAGGGTAAACCTGAACATAAGCCGATAAGTGTCAACAATAATTGCAAAGTAATCATATTGTAGTTGAGAATCTTTCTTGATGTAACAAGAGGAGGACAAAAAAAGAATCACATACCTGCTCATCAACAATTTGTGCTGATAATGACTCTCCATATTGATCAATATGTTGAAGTAGGGCAACTCTAATAGATCGGTCATTAGAGGCATATAGTTTAACAATTGTTGGAAGCACCTAATATTAAATTATAATGATGAATACTGAATTAGAAGGAATATAGTACTTTATTAAAAAAAGAGGAAAAAGTGAAGAAACTGATACCTTGACACGAAACTCCTCAGCAGAAAGCCAGGAACCCATTTTCAAAAGTGCAGTCAAAGCAGGGGCAGCAGCTGAACCAAATTCAAGGGCAGAAGCTAATAAAGGAAGTAACTGTGAAAACCAAAAATGAGTGACATAATCAATTGGTATTAAATGAGGTTGATATAGAATTGAAAAATTATAACTTCCAAAGAGATTTACCTTCTTCAATACAATTGGACGAGGAAGCTGCTCTGCTAAATTTGGAAGCTTGCGGAAGAAGGTGTCTTTTTCAACACTATCTTTCAAACTCAGAATTTCCATGAAATGTATTGTATCAACCAACTTATTTTGAAAATACTCTGCAAATCCATAGGGGATCGACACAAATTAAATACAAGGATCACAGAGAATTAGATAAGGGATTCAATCAGGTGAGAACTATTGAAACAAGGGGAAACTCTGGATGTGCATAGATTTGATAAAGCGAAATTTCATTTCAACTGTTTGCAATGACCCTGAAAGCAAAGGCGCCCCGCCCCCCCAAAAAAAAAAAAAAAAAAAAAAACACACACACACACACACAAACACATCTATCTCTAATCTGGAATAGCCGAAATCAATGTAAATTATATAATGTGCTCAAACATGACTCTCATCTAAACAATAATCTCAATATGTGTATAGGCTCTAAAAATGTGAATCACCATCTTTTCTTTTTGCTTGTCTATAAATAGTTGAGCAGAAGAGTTTACAATCATATATATAAGCAGTAAAAGATGTAAAAATCAGTTTACACAAGCAAATTCTGCAATATGATATGAGCCTATCATGTTAAGAATAACCCTCAGTACACATATATAATACCCTAAACACAACAAAATATATTGGTGCGTATACCATCAAAAAGTAGGGTTTAAGGTTTAGGTTTAGAGTTATACAACACATGGCAGACTTTGGCTTAGTTTGGTAAAGCTTTTACTTTTTAAAAGTAACTTATCAAAGCTAATTTTTAAAAGATGGCTTTTTAAAAGTTGTAGCATTTATGATTGGTAAATCAAATTAAAAATAGCTTTCAATAAACACACCCAACAATAATTGTGTTTGGTAAAACGGCTTTTAAAATTTAAAAATACTATAATAGACATAAATGAGAGCATTAAATTTGAAAATTAGTTATCATATGAGGTTATATTAGACTTTTAAATTTTGAAAAAGCACAAGCCAACTTTGAAAAGCTCTATCTTAGGTGCTTTCAAAAGTACCCCGATCTTTTAAAAACTGCAAGCACAAACACATGGTCTTTTTTATTTACCAAACACAAAATGAAGAGCTTGAGCTTTTAAAAAGCACAAACACCTCTTCAAAAAGCTTTACCAAACCAAGACTTTAACTGCAGCCTGATTATAACAAAGTACAACCTTTAAAACTGATTATACAAGGAACTTCCAACAAAAGCCTTATGCTAGCTAAGAATAGATTGCTAAACCATTTATTTATTAACAATACCATATTGGTCAAATTCATGCTTCTGAAGACCTCAATATAACAAATAAAGGCTTTAAGTAGCCAAGAGCCATTACAAGCTACAAATCAAACTAATATCACCAAGCCTATGATAATATCAAGCTAAAGAAATGTTGTTTAACTATAAATATATCAAAGAGCAGAGCACCTACCACTGTTTTCTATAAGCTTTGAAGTATTTAATCTACGAGAAGGCATGGAACTCAGTAGTCGCTGGTAATCTGGAAGCAGAGACTGAGAGGGGAGGGGGGGACAAACATGAAAAACGATTATTCCATTAGAATAAGATGTAACTTTGCACACAGCCATAACTAAAATATATAAACAAACCGATAAATTCCTAAGTAGGCTGACCTTTGGAATGGAGCCTGTGTTGCGCAACTCCTCTGTTTTTCCCAATCTCGTGCCAGAGAATATCTCATAGATTAGACAACCTAAAAATCCAGAATGAGGGAGGTGCACTTGGAACAGGTAAAATACTAATATATAATGGGGCAAAAAATGTTCTGTGAACCTACATGTGTGTTAGTTCACATAATTTAAACTAAGGTTACTAACTCATAATTCAAAGAACATTTATGTTAAGAAAAAATGTTTGGATAACTAATAAAATAGTTTTTATTATGCCATTCATTATAGTTATCCAAACATACCATATGATCTGTTCCCCACAAAGCAAGAACTAATTGAGGCCCCAAAGTTGGCAAGTATGTAAGCATGCGTCGAAGACCCACTCCTAAAAAGCTTAATATGTTGTCCAAGGTTGGACATTGGCTTGTATATCCTAAACACAACCTTCACCGTATACCAATCTAGACCGTAAGCATGAACAATGCAAACACTCACTCACTGTGCTGAAACTCACTTTATTTAGAGCAATGGAGGTGGCCGGAAAGAAATACTAACCACAGTTCATCTAGCATGCCAAGGACCAACTCTCCAAGAAACTTAAACAATTAAGTGAAAGTTCAAGGTTTAGTTTTTATAACTCTAACCGCAAGAATTTCACACACTAGAAATCAAAACTTAATAGTATGTATATTTACAGAAGCAGAGAAACAACAGGTCTAAATGAAGAATAAGTTTCGAAACATAAGTGTGATGGCCATGTGCTAAATGGGATATTAACTGGCCTAGATAGCAAATGAAAGTTGTCACCTTCAGCATGCAAGGAAAAACAAATAGAAAAACACTGGATAGTCCTTATATTCCAAATTGCTATTATATTGTGTTATTTATTAAGAAGAATATAAAGGGTCAGCATATAACATACCCATGCCCCAAGAATCAATGGACCACGGAGGAGACTTCTTAATTGCAGCCCAGTCCGATTTTACCAGCTCCATTGGTTTGTATTGTGCCCCAACAAGCCATGCATATTGCTGAATGGAAAACATGAGACCATATGATGATTATATATTTATTTTTAACTACTTCAATTTTTAATTGAAAAAAAAAATCAGAGGAAATCCTTGCAATTAGCCAAAAAAGGGGTAAAATTGCAAGGGAGCATCCATTATGTCAGTCAATTTTGTCATAAATGCAGCAAGTATACAACAGATGGCTGAAACTGGAAAGCAGGTTACAGATGGCTCACTTCAGTCTACTCAACAATTACAGGGTAGTACAAGCAATCAAGAAATTACCAGCATTGAGGTAGATGAAGTTTCATTATTCCCATCAAACTCCGATAGAACATCAAAAGCATGGAGTTTCCAGTCCAAAGTTTGTGTGACGACAACACTAGCCATGCAAACATTACCATGAACCTGCAACGGACAAAGTATGTCAAGAATCACAAAACAAAACTAATGAACATAAGAAAGAAGAACATGAGAGCCAGAAACCACATTTAGCTCACAAATACTCACAAGTTTACAATCGTTATTTAAGAAGCTCACAGCTTTAGCTACTTGGTGCAAACCCCAAGCATAGTACTCATCCCTACATCCCCAATAATCAATGTATTAACAAGTGAATTTCAACTTAATTCATAAACCAGATTAACACATGACAGTACTATGAAAGTGTAGACCATAAAAAAGAAAACATAAAAGAAATAGTTTGGAGCAATTGAAATAAATACTTGACAACTGAAACTTATGAAGTAGGAACCCATTCTTACCTTTGTGTACCTTCAAGGCCTAGCTCCCTAATCTTGTCCGTAAGTGGCATCACAGGCTCAGTCACAATGTAGATGGTAACCTTGGGAGAACTGCCATCATAGGTTTCAACTTCGGTACTATGAAGAAATGACAAGATATTCGGATGCCTAACCTGAAAACCAGCACTACCATTCAAAATAGGGGGAATTTTCGACGAAACTGAAACTCTCACAAACGTTTAAAAATCTGACAGCACACAACATAACATTAAGATGAAACCCACAGTTCGGAGTCGCTTGACACCATTCCGACCCGCAGCTAAATGCCCATCCTGGGCGGTGCTCCCAGTCAGAGAGAAGATTGATACCGGAGACCCGTCATCCTGAATTCGACAAAAACTGTAGCATTATCAACCAAATCAACGTGATATTTAGAGGACTACCATCATTCAATCTAGCAAGTCCTATGCAGAAAGCTCCATGCTAAATCTCAACCAAGAAAATCCAATAGTGAGCAAGTGCATACATGAATCAAATAAATTGTTTTTTGTTTTATTTGGTGGGGGTGGGGGGTGGAGGAATGGCAAATAATCAACTTGGTTCTAGCAAGCATAAAAGCACATCACCCTAAATCAAATTAATAAACTCATATAGCGAGTAAGTAACTACATGATTGATCGGTTGTTGCTATGTGATATAACTAGATGAGATCAAGCAACATGTATTATAACATTAAAACTAGGCGATCATTAATAATTACAATCACAATCATAATCATAATTGTAATTATAATCCTAATGAGGGGGATAATTAGGAGGGGGTACCTTGTTGGTGCCGCGGTGATGAACCCAAGAGCCCCAAGCGGAAGGGTAAGCCTCGCCGATGTTGTAAGGCAGATCCTTCAACCCTGTCCCAGATCCACCCACTACCTCTTTCAAAAACTTGAACATTTTCTTCTTCTTTTCTAGCTTTTATTATTGTGAATTTTGGATCCCAAATCTGAAGAAGATGATGAAGGTGGAATCTACTTAGTTGCTGCTGCTAGCTACTGTGTTACTGGATCTGATTGCTTCGTTCGTTCTTTCGTTAGCTTTCTGTTCCTATGCCTTCGCAGCAAACAGAGATCCTTATTGTAGATTCGTCTACTTCAGAAACCCATCCATTTCCAGCACCTTAACTACGAAACACCAGCCATATTATTATGAAATTCTTCTTATTAATTCTGCCATTTTTTGTTATCGTTTAGTAAGCTAAAAATTAGTTTATTTAAGTGTAAACACCCGAATTATTTTGGGCTCGAAAAATATTTCTGAATTTTGATATCAACAAAAATACTTTATTTTTATAAATAATAAATTATTTCTATATTTAATAAATTCTGTAAATATTTGATCTAAAAGATTGATAAAATAGTTATTTATTTTTTGTTAAATTATATAATTGTTCTTATACTTTTAGTAAAATTGTATATTGATCTTTATATTTTAAAAATTTGTAATTAAATTTTTTTAAAAAATTAAAATTTACAATTTAGTAATTTTTGTCGTTTAAAAGGTATTTGATTTAACAGAATATTTTCAGTATATTCTCTATTTTAAACATGTGAGCTACACTTGTTACAAATAAGGACCAATTTATAATTTTAGTGAAAGTATGAAAACCAATCATATAATTTAACCATTTGAAAATGGTCAAAAACTATCTAGGCTATCTGAATCCACCCTACCCCTCCATAGCTCTCTAATTCTCACTTTTTCACTTTTCAAAATGGCACCCCAACCCAGCACTCTTCGTCTCTCACCTTGATTCACTATCGTCGTGCCTCTCGTCCCCGTCACCACGCTAAATCCATTGATAAATTGAGTTGCTAATATTTATGTTAATTTGTTGTTATTTTCTTCTTAGACATTGAATTGTTCGCTTTGAGCGTGTTTGAGATTAGAAATGTTCTCTTCCATTTATCGGTGTTCAGTATTGAGATTGGAAGAGAAGAAAAAGTCGCCGGATAAGAGAGGCAAGATGGAGGAAGGAGACGAGACCCAACTCATGAGCACAAATACGGTGGATCCAGCACGGCAACGGTAAACCGAGGTGAGAGACAGAGAGCGCTGGGGTTGGGGTGTCATTTTGGAAAGTGAGAAAGTAAGAGTGAGAGAGCTAGGGAGGGGCAGGGTGGGTTCAGATAGCTTAGGGATTTTTTCATCATTTTCAAATGATTAAATTACACGATTAGTTCTCATACTTTCACTAAAATTGCAAATTAGTCCATATTGTCAAACGTGCAGCTCACATGTTTAAAATAGAGAATATGTTGAGAATATTCTTTTAAATCAAACACTTTTTGAATGGTGGGAACTAAATTATAAATTTTAATTCTCTTTGTGGACCCAGTTATAAATTTTTAAAATATAGAGACCAATTTACAATTTTACTGAAAGTATATGGACCAACTGTGTAATTTAACCTCCATCCTTTTATTTTTAATTTTTTAAGTAATTTTTATTTAATCTAATTAAATCAAACTTTATTTGAAAATAAACTTTAACAATATTCTCACCATTTTTTCATATTAGATCGTACCGATCTCTCTGATTTCTTAATCCAACTTAAGAGAAGTAGTGAATAAAGTAAACAATCTCGATTCTTTCTTTAAACTTGATTCAAATCTTTTCATCTAAAACACCAATTCAAATGCTTGTAAGCTTTAGCAAATTGCCCTAATAGCACTTTAATTTTGCACAAACGTGTAATATTGTATCTTTTAATTTTGCTATTAAAATACTCGTTGATAAAATTATTAGGTGCTCAGTGCTCTTAAAGAGTTAAGAGTGCGTGTGTGTGTTGTGCCTCTAACCAAAAAAAAATAAAAATTGTGTTATTCAATAAAAGTTGAAGTAAATGATAGATTAATATTGGAACAATTTTTTTTCCAATATACTACTGTTTTAAATTTTTATTACCAAAATGTCGTCGTTTTTACTTAGGTGCACTGTTTATCATGGTAACATAAACCCCTCATATTTGTTTTCGCATTCTGACTGGATGGTGTTTAACTGAATTTCAGGCTCTAGCATGTGAAAAAACATGGAATGGCACTGTGATAAAATGGTGACATTTAAATAAATAATTTAAAAAGTATAATATTTTGATCATAAGTGTTTAGAATAATAGTATACTGAAAAAAAAAAACTCTTAATCAGGCACGGACCCAGTAAGGGCAATGAGGGGGCACTTGCCCCCACTGCTTTTTCATTTTTTTTTCTAAAATAGTTATATATAATAATATATCTTTATTTTAAATTTTAAATGATCACACTATAAATAAATTATACTTAATTGGTTAAAGTCTAAAATTAACTTTTTATTTTTTATTATTTTTATTATTATTTAACCTAATTAAATTTAATTATACCATTATTCTTTTATTCTCTTAAACTCTTTTTTTATTTTTATATTTTTAATATTTTTTTTTATTCTTTGTCTAGTAGTCATCTTCTGTTCATCAAAAGGTAAATTTTAAATTTTTTATATTTTGTTTTATTTAACTTTCTATGACTCTATGTATCTTCTAATTTCATTATTTTTCTTTTTGATATTTTCAATAATAAATTTTAATTCAAACAATTATATTTTAGATATTAATTTAATATTTTTCTTCATGACTTTATATATTTTATTTTATTCTCAATTTATTCATTCTTATTACTTATTTTTTATTTTTTGTTCTATTATATGTACCTGTGTTGCATATAAAATTTTAAGATAAATTAATTAATTTACTAATTTAGAATATATTTTTTTATTTTTAAAAATAATAAAAATAAAATATTTTAATTACAATACATAATTAAATAGATAAATAAAATCTTTCATCTAACAATATATCAAAATTAAATTAAAAAATATATAACAAACTTAATTATATTAAAAAGAACAAAAGAAAAAAAATTGTAAATTAAGGTTATATTATTTTATATAAACATATTTTTATATACAGATTTAATTTTTCTAGTATTTATATATAATTCTAGTTTTAAATTATAAATATTAGTATGTCATTAGTTGCTAATGTGCCAATTGAGTCGGTCTTTTATTATTAAATGTGTATAAAAAAATTAGTTAAGATAACAAATTATCTATAATTTAATTAAAATATTTTAAGTTCAAGTTTTAAAAATAAAAAATTTTTTTATAAAAATAAAAGTGTTCATTAACTTTTTTAATTTTTATATCTTTATATAATTAATAATATTTAACAAAATTTATTTTAATGTATATATTTTTGCCCCACTTCTAAAATTTTCTAGATCCGTCACTGCTCTTAATATTGTCAGCATTTTTAATGGAGTGTCCGAATCTATGATATATCTCAATGATGTTAGTAGCAATTTTATAAATTCTACCGTTGTTAATTGCCTTGAAAAAAATTTAGCGATTTAACAAATTGGTTTGCTCAATTTCACACCGTATATATAGGGTGGGTTAAACTAACAAACCATTCATTCTTCAAAACATGCTAAATATTCATAAGCCACAAACCAGATTAGACCTCGTCAGTCTAGTCTTTCGGAGTTACACAGATATATTTGGATGATTGATTAATTTTCCTTGATCACCTCCTTCTTCAAATCTTAATTATCCATATCCATCTCTTGCTCCTTCACTCTCTCCTACATTTGATTCTATACAATTTACACACATAGCCCATTCACAACATTAAGTCACATGAATCGATCCGATTCGTCATCCGGGCGATACAGAAACTATGAAATGGCCATGAATTGCACACGAATCGTCGGAACCAGTCTGGTGTAAGAACACCATCAATCAAATAAGTTTATGGCATTGGCCTTTGTGTATCACACAGTGGGAGATCTCACTGTTGGAAAGCCTGACTTGGTTGAATTTCATGACACTGAGACACTTAAGTCAGCAATTCAAGCAATAGCAGATTCACCTGGAGGCAGCATACCAATCTGGAAGAAGAGATCATTGTCGCTGTCATCATCATCCTCAGATGTTAATGCCCATGAAGACAATGAACTGAGGCAACAAAGATTTGTTGGCATGCTCAGTTCTCTTGACATTGCTGCTTTCTTGGCCAACACGGCAACTAATAGTCAGGATCAATCTTTGGACATGGACAGGAAGCTCAACTCCCCAGTTTCCGAGGCAGTTGTCCCAAACAACTCCCTACTAAAGATTGTTGATCCTTCAACAAGGCTCATCGATGCACTCGAATTGATGAAGCAAGGAGTAAAACGCCTGCTTGTTCACAAGTGCCTTGTATGGAAAGGTTCGTGCAAGCATTTCTCGGTTGTTTACTATTCTAGATGGCTCAAGAACATTGAATCTAGCAACAGCAAACAAACAAGCATGAGTTTTCAAGCATCCTCGACATCATCACCTTCAAGAGTTACCTCGATTCCTAACAAGTTTTGTTGCCTCTCCAGAGAAGACGTGCTCCGATTCATCATTGGTTGTCTTGGAGCTTTGGCACCTCTTCCTTTAACCTCCATGGCTCACCTTGGTGCAATCAATTCCCATTACAACACCGTTGAATCCTTCAAACCGGCCATTGAAGCAGCAAAAGCAACTCCAACGGACTCCATTGCAGTTGCAGTGGTGGAACAAACACCGGAAGGCAAGAACAAGATTATAGGGGAAATCTCTGCGCATAAGTTGTGGAAATGTGATTACATAGCTGCATCTTGGGCTTTGGCGAATCTGTCCGCAGGACAATTCGTAATGGGAGTTGAAGATAACGATAACGATAGTGATATTGAAACTGAGTTGAGTGTGGATACAAAAAGACCTAAAAGGTTCAGTAGCAGGAGCATTAGATTCTTGAGTAACCCTTCAGGCCCCGGCATTTTCGGCCAAAGCAGGAGCATGTACAGAGGAAGAAGTGCTCCTTTGACATGTAAAGTGAAAAGCACATTGGCTGCTGTCATGGCTCAGATGCTTTCACACAGAGCAACTCATGTTTGGGTGACTGAGGATGAGAGGGATGATGTTCTAGTTGGCATTGTAGGATACGCCGACATTTTAGATGCTGTGACAAAGCCTCCTACTGCATTTATCCGTGCAACTAAATCCACTGAGATAATGTGAAATAAGAACTGACTTGAAAATTCTTTTTTATTTTTCCTTTTTAATGATTGTGTCTTTTGTGCTGTGCGGCATGTGTTGGAAATGTGATATTTGCCAAAAGATTTTCATGTCTAACAAGGTTGCCAATATTAATGTAACATAATATCTCTGTTGGTTTTATTTAGCTCAATCTGCTTCAGCTCAGAAAATGTTTAAAGTCCTCAAATTTGGGTTTAAAATAGGGAACTTAATCAGAAACTTTTCATCCAAGTAGTGTCACATGGATTTTTTTTTTTTTTTTTTTTGCGACTAAATATAAAGGAGGAAAAAAAGAAGACAAACAAAAGAAATAAAACGCAAGCCAAATCAGATGGCTGGGATCATGTCTAAACTAATAAGGTGTTGAAGCTCATCGCAAGGTTGATTCCAATCCAAATACGGGTCCGCACTAGAGGTAGCAGGTTTAGCCATAAAATTAGCCACATTGTTTGCTGATCTTTGGATCAAAACTATGCTAACCTTCCAATTCCCATTCATGACCTCTTGAATCTTTTTAGCCAAATCCCACTCTGCAATACCATTACTGAACATCCTTCTGTTCACCAAAGAGAAGGCATCCAAGCAATCTGTTTCATAATACACCGCTCAGAACCCACTGTCCCAAGCAAACAGTAAGCCCCACCAAATAGCAAACCTCAGCAAGTAGAACGGTACTAGTTTCAAGTTTCCCAGTACAGTCTTTCAACCAACAATCATCAGAGTTGCGGATAATACAACCAAAACCAGCAAGACCATTGGAAGCACTTAAACTAGCATCACAATTTAATTTAACTGGATTAACAGTGGGAGGAAACCGGGACAAGCAAAGAGAAGGAGTTCAGGATTGATGCATGGAGAAAACAATACGTAGCTCCTTAGCTGAGCTACGGATCAGTCTACCCACTTTGCTAGTACTCCAAGAATCATCCGAGTTAAATAAGTCCTTATTTCTATTTCTCCAAATCCACCAAAGGGCCGAGTAAAACACAGAAGCATCTCCTTGTCTATAGCTTTTAGTCTTTTACGAAGCCATTGACTCAAATTTGGATGGTGTGAATTGATGCGTGAGCATCTTTCCTATCTTTTTCTAATGAATTTATATTTAAATTGTTGAGTTTAATCAAGAATTAATTATCTTTTAGCCATTATGGATGCTACTTTGAGTCTTGTGCAATTTTGTTTATTTTAGGTAGCATTTGACTGGATTTGGAGCACAAGAATTAAAGGAGATGACTAACGAGGAGCGACACGTGCACGCACCTAACGCGTACGCGTTGATGGTAGTGACACCCGAAGAAGACCATCAACGCGTACGCGTGACTGACGCGTACGCGTGATATACGTCACGTGCAGAAAACGCAGAAAACGCTTGGGGCGATTTCTGGGCCCCATTTTGGCACTCAAGTAAGGCGCAGCTCTTTGTCAAGTTAGGCGCAGATTCACTGAAGCCAAGTGGTCCCCACGTTACAAGGCGCGGACTATTTAATTAATTCTGATTTAAATTTAAATTTTAAAATAGGAAAAGATATTATTTTAATTTTAAAAATTAGATTTTAAATTAATTAGGATTAGATAAAAAAGATAATATTATTCTATTCCAACGGGGATTCCGCACTTTACAGTTTACCTGAATCCTAGTTTTCCACTCTGAACCATGAGCAACTAAATCTCCACTGTTAAGGTTAGGAGCTCTGTCTATTGTATGGATTGATACTATTATTTTTCTATTTTAATTCATGTTTGATTTATATTTCAAGAATTGTTTTTGTTCTTTATCTTATGAATTTGGGTGGAACGGAAGTATGACCCTCTTTCTAATTGAGTTCTTGTATAACTTGAAAAAGCTATTTACTTGAACAACAGGTTAAAAACAATTTCTCCTAAATTCTAATTATCTGGATTTAACAGGATACATGACATATAATCCTCTTATATTTGGATAATTAGGATTTCTGTGGCATATAAACTAGAATTGAATTTCACCCTCTAATTGGAATTAATTGACCAAGGAATTGGCAGTTGATGAGAATTAGAGGAGACTAGAAAGGTCTAAGGAATTAAGGTCTAGTCACATATAATTTACCATGAATTAAATCTTGCATGATTAAAATAAATTAATAAGAAAAGTCAATCCAGAAAATAGATAACTCTAAAGCCTTAACTGCCTTCTTCATATTGTTTTTCCAACTTATTTACTTGTCTGTCTTCTTATATTCTGAATTTACTGTTTAATGCAATTGAGACCCAAACGCTCTTTTCTTCTTGTCTAACTAAGCCAATCACTCAATCATTGTTGCTTGATCCATCAATTCTCGTGGGATCGACCCCCACTCACCTGAAGTATTACTTGGAACGACTCGATGCACTTGCCAGATGCACTTGCCAGTTAGTTTGTGGTTAGAAATTCCGCACCATAAATACAAGCCTAAAAGGTTCCAAATCTCGTTGGGTTTAACAAAATCTTTGAGACACTGCGTTAAAGTTTCAAGGCCCAGTTGACATTGATGGCAAAGATTCAACATAGCTATGCCACAATTAAACCTAATCTTCGTTGTAGGAACATTACAAAAACTAAGCCAAATCAAGAACTTATACTTATCCAGAACATGATGCCACCAGATCCACAACCAATTTCCATGCTCCTCCCACCCAAATTTTCTTTTAGCTAGTCAACTATAACCACTGCTTGCCCAAAGGGGAGATCACTAGCAATTGATCCCTCAAGACTCCACTTGTCAGACCAAAAAGATTGATTCAATGAGCCAATACACCAAATAAGACACCCTAAAAGCATTAAGGTTTTCAACTCCATGCATATTGCATGCGTATGCTTGAACTTGAATCTTAATTTGTAGAACAAGGAATGCAGTTTCCAGCATAAATTTCACTTCTCTGCAACATTATGTATTTGCACATCCCGTTAAGCTTAGTAAATCTATTGTTCCTCAGCTATTATTTCTGAAAATTCAAAATGTCTGTTACTTGACAATCTATGTGGCCTTCCAAGTTCTGCGACAACAGAAACTGTTTTTGACCCCTTTTTTTCATAGAAGTATCATGGACAGTGAAGGAATTCCCATCCACTTGGTTGTAGGTGGGTGATGCACAATAAAAGATTAAACATAGTAAAATTCACTAAGCCAAATGTTGGTTTAAAGCTTAAATTTTTCCCTAAATAAAATTAAAGGCACATTATCGAATCCAGACAAATGATTCACCAGTAAAGTGAACTCAAGAATCTTAAACTGAACACTGCAAGTAACCTGGGATCAAAAGGTTTGCAACAGTACTCAACAACTGCTTAAATCCTAGAGCAAAAAACAATAAATTAGGAAGTTTTCAACATGATACATATGAGCATGCTTAAATATCAGGGGAGAAAAACCCACATAAAATGTTTGTCTAAACTGATTAACAAGTACATTCTTCAACTAGTACTGCTTGTTTTTTGCTTCGCCTTCTCAATCAGGGGCTTCAATTGCTTCTTCTCAGCAAGAATCTTTAGGAAGTTAAACAAGAAGGGTATGTAATTGTGTTTCCTACGAATATTTTCTGTTCTCCATTTCTTAAACTTCTCTTCCTCCATCAAGATCTTCTCTGTAGCGGCTTCAATCCCAGCATTAACTTCAGACAGAGAATTGTTCAGTAACTCAAAGTTGCTGTTGTCCACCAGTCTCTCTGCCTTTGATGCAGCCAGCTGCTGCAAAATTCGCTCCCTCCTCTTCTGAAGCTCCTTGAGCTCGGCAGTATAAATCTCCTTCCTGTTCTTGATGATTGCCATAAGATTGAACCTTATTTCGCTTTGGGAATACCTCTCAATACGCTCTTGGATCACAGGTTGCACCATCTTAAGCCAGTCCATATCGGCTTGTCCACCAGAGCACTGGCCAAGGCTAATGGGACCCTCCTTTAATCCATCAAGCTCATACAACACCCCATCAACAGGAAGATAGCTAATAAAATGGTAAACATCATCATCTTTGGTAGCAACCTTTTGCTCTTCAGGGACAAAAGGTTCTGGCCTTGCAAAGCTATTATGGGCGGTACGTATGGCTTCACTATTATTGATGGCCAAACCTTTGAGCTCAGGAGGAAAGTTCTTGGTAAATTCTTTCAATTTGGTCAACTCTGGGCCAATATCAACATCTGGTGAATTTAGAAGAATAGACAAGATCGCCTGGGTTGCACAAGCATTATTAATTACCTACAAATGCACAAGGATTAGAGTTTTTTAAGATCAGTAAAACTGTAAAATGGTAAACTTTTATGATATTTGGGTAGAAAAATTAAAACAAAGCAGCAGACCTGGCTTGCAAAAAACAAGTTGGGGTTTGGATCTTTGATTACAACACGGTCATCCTTTTCTCCAGGACGCCATTTGAACAGAAAGATCAACCCATACACAGGCCTGTTATTGACAGTGCAAATCCAAAAAAAGGGGGTAAAGGCAGATGCTCATAAATTAATTATCATGATCACTGAATATCAGAAGTCCAATACTAACTGAGACAGTACACTAACCTAAGGCTGTTTAGAGACTCAAGGTCCAATGAATAAAGTTCCTCAACCTGCCAAATAATCGCAGGTACAAAGATCATAATCACAAACAAAAACAGAAACTGAGATATGTATCTCCTCTCCGGAACTCATAAGATGATATGAGACCAGTAGAATCTGATGCATGCATCCAAGTTGGAAAACTAATAGAAAATTAAAAGAACACAAACTGATAGTCTGTAGTGATAACTCAGGAACTTGAGAGGCCTGACCTCTCCCGAATTCCCCTTTCTTTTTCCCCTCACCAATTCCCTTTTTCCATGTCCCCTGCTGCTATGTGAGAAGTGCTTAGTTTACAATGAAATTATGCCTTTCTCACTTTCTAGGTGGAATTACAACCCGTACTCTTTCTAAAATATACATAAAGAAAATTACATATACAGAAATACTAAACAAATATGGAGGTACAAAAATAAAATGAAGTTGCCAGCTTATCCATTTCATAACAAACCTGACTGCAAGTTAAATCAGATAGGAAATTATTTTCCATGTCCATAGATTTTACTAGAACTATTCTGGTCACCAAAATGAACACTTGTTTTTCTCCCCATTAGCCTGTTCCAAGAAATTAATTATTTGTTCAGTTGATGGGAAGTGTAGTTATCTTCCCCTTCTACATTTACTATTTCCTAAGGTCAATTTTCTCTTCTGATAAGGAAACCACCAACTTATACCATTGTTGTGACTTATGAAAAATCTTATATCATTATCCCAAAAAGGTTTTTTTTCCCCTTCTTTTTTTTTCAAAAAAAAAAAACAAAAAAAGAAATTCCCCAAGCCATTAACAATTTAAATAAGGTTGCACATGATTCTTCTACTTCATGACATTTTGGTGCTGTAATGCTATTATGCTGAAGTACACTGCTGTCGTGTTATTTTTAGTTCCAGAATGATGGAACAATTCCTTTAGGATTAAGCATAGACCTTTGCTTTTATAGGGTTTCTGATGGCTTGCTATAAAGGTTTTTGGAGTAGGCTAAGTTTTAAACAGCATATAGTTTATGCCCAATGCTTGCATAAATAAAATGCATTAACAAATTGTTTAACATAAACATATATACCACCAATATTATTTACCATGAATTGGTGTTCATATCAGTCAATGGTTACACAAGAGGAAAACAGCTGAAACTAAGGTAGCATTTGGTGAAGAGACAGAGACGAAAAGACTGAGACTGAGAGATAGAGACTAAGAGAAAGAGATTGAAATAAATCTCAGTATTCTGTTTGGTGCAAAGTGGGAGACAAAAATTGAAACAAGAATGAAATTCTAATTTAATTTGTGAAAAGAGTAAAATTGGAATTAATTAATTGAAATGAAGGTATTTTAGGTATAAAATGTTATTAAAGTTTCAGTCTCTATCTCTAAAAATTTTAGTCCCATGTGTCCCCACTTTTTGGAGGTACTGAAATACTGAAATTTTGAAGACAGAGACAGAAATTTTAGTATCAGGCTCTGAACCAACAAACATGATATTGAATCTCAGTCTCCTAGTCTCTGTCTTAGTACCTCAAAACAAACGCTACCTAAATTCCCTATTTTCTCAATGCTTTCGCATAACATAAACACCTCCTTAGCTATGGTTCTATTTTCGTTTTACTAAAGACGATAAATAAACAAGCCCAATGCCTTATAGCTCCAACCCGAACCCCGAAAAATTGAAATCCCATACCATGAAGCTGGGACCTAATACATATCCAGTGAATATTGAACACAAATGGCAATATTTGCCAGTTTATTATCCCTGTGAAAACGTGGATGCTAGAGCATGCCAATGAGATCAAAGCAGAAATCCTTAAGGAAGCAAAAAGTCATAAAAGAGAATACCAAAAATAAAGGGGGAGAAAAACAACATCCAAACCTAAACAAAAACCATGAAAAGTATGTGCGATTCTAAAAGAAAACAAATGTCATATAATAAAAATAAGTTACAGACCTGTACTCCTTTCACTTGCATTTGCTGAATGAGCTCTGTAAAAACCCCTGACAACGAAAAATATATATAATTTAATGACAAAAAAAAAAGCAGTAAACTGCTACATAGTGTACCAATTTACGAATCAAATTCTATGTATCCAGTGGTCACAGAATAAACAAACATAAGATTACTTTTTTGCGAGCCCTCACTCTAACAATCTATATAGACATGTTTGTGTAAAAGACGTCAACCATTCAGCGAACATAGTAAATTAATAAATAAAAGGAAATATTTAAAAAAAAAACTAATTGCAAATTTATTGGGAAAATTTGAATAGCATGCAGAAAGAGCGTACCTGGATCGGATTCAATGGTGCACCACGACATGATTTTGGATACACGAATCACCAATCTGCACACGAAAAATTACAAAAAAAAAAAAGACAAGAAAGAATCAATTTTAATTTTGTTTTCACAGCACCGAAACGAGAATGTGATTTTTCATATAAAGCAAAACCACCTATGAAGGATTAAATACCTCTTCCTCTGTGTGTCTCTGGTATATGTCGAATTCGAGTAGCTTCGTCGTCTTACTTGCAACCTTTGCAAATGAGGGTTTATACTTTTTGCTCGTATACCGTCAGCTCTCCACCGCTTTACTTTTTAATTTATTTATTTATTCCAATTCAAAACAAAATAATTAAATAAATAAAACCTGAAAACATAAATAAATAATTAAATACGGGATATACTATGGATTTTTTTTAAATTAAATAAGTATTATAATTACGAAAATACATTTAATAAAAAAATTACCAATATACATTATCGGTCATATCCCGGGTCTAGGAAAAAAAAACATTAAATATACAAATTGAGAGGTTCTATACCTGAAATAAATTTAAAAAAAAAATAAAGAAACCGGGTGGCGGCCTGGCGGGTGCACCCAGAATAAGCCACAACGACAAGACAGATTTAATGCATAAATGTATAGGGTTTTCTGTACTTTAGATATGTACATTTTAAAAAATGTTGTGATAAGATCAAATTAGATGCCTTTTAATATGGATGGTTGAATTTTATTTTTAATGTTGAATGAAGTTGAAAAAAGTAAACTTCGTACGCTTAAAAATAGAGGAGCAATCTCAAGAGTATTACACACATATAAAAAATAAGGCTCAATTTTTTAATATGGAGACTTTGTGTGTGTTTTTTCTGGATATGAAGTCATGGGGACGCCATACAAATATGTGGGACATCTTTTTTATTAGTGTCGGGTCCAAGAACTTGGACCGTACGACTTGTTTGAGTTTCAAGTTTGGCATAGCAAATCGATAGGTCCGATTTGAGGAGGAAGAGATTTTGGAATTCTGAAAGGTGGTAATCGTACCCTCCGAATTGTTAGTAGTGTTGATTTTTTTTGTGTTGTGTTATGAAATCGGAGGGTCCGAGCTAAGTTTTTTATTATTTTTTTGAATTCACTAAAGGTAATCGCATGGTCCGATTTGGTTGGGACTTTAAATAAAAATTGGTGAAAACTATATCAGAACAACAACTCGCATCTTTTTCTCCTTCTTGAACGGTTCTTTCTTCTGGTTTTTAGTTCCTCTGTTTCTTACTTGTTTGGCATAATAGCTAAAAATCTAAAACCCAAGTTTATGAGCTTGTTAATGTGATTGAGAGAAATGAGTGACAGAATGTTATTGAAGGTGTATTATTTTGGTCAGATTTTGTTACAAACATCTGAAGGAGTAACATTTGTTTGTGAAAATCCATTAGATGTTGTGATTCCTTTCACAATCTCATTTGAAGAGTTCAAAGGTGTGATCTGTGAAAAGATTCATTCTGAGAGGGCAAGAAGAATATCCTGTATTCTATATAGATATCCTATACAAGTGTTTGGTGGATTTGTCCAGTTTCAAACCAAATATGTAACGGACGAAACGAGCATGCAAGATATGTTTTTCATGTATATTGAAAATCAGAGTCAACTCTCGTTCATCGAGTTGTATGTTGAGTTTGAGCAATCTGAGGCCGACCGGAATATTCTACGGGAAGATTACAATAGTGACAGTGAAGAAGAATTCGAAAGCAACTACGAAGTTGTTGGTGCAGATGGAGATGAGGTTCAAGGTGACGGAGCTATGGCTCCGGATGTGTCTGATGTGGCAACTGCACTGGCAAACGATGTGCCGTTTGAGGAGCTATCATTCATGCGAGTTTTGAATTTGGAAGCTATGCATGTTCCGGAGTTTTCGGATTATATCAGTGCAGGTACGTAATTCTCCGTATTTATAAGAAAGATTGGAATTTTTTAATAATTTATCTTGATAGTTGGACCAAGTAGCTAAGTGAGGTGTGAAAATATACTCGATCAGTATTTATTTTTGTTTACCTGTTTGTGTATTTAACCACTATGAAGCCCGGACTGCTGTAAGATCTCAATATCTAGCCGACTTCGTCGCGGAATACACTGAGACCCCAGGAACCCCACTCTCATGGAATCTGTATGTCGACGGGTCCTCAAACAAAACAGGAAGCGGAGCCGGTGTTATACTCGAAAGCGATCAAGGAACACGGATAGAGCTATCCCTAAAATTCGAGTTCCAGGCCTCAAACAACCAAGCTGAATACGAGGCCCTACTAGCAGGACTAAAGCTAGCCGAAGAGGTCGGAGCCAAGAGAATCACGATCTTCAGTGACTCCCAGGTCGTTACCTCACAAGTAAATGGAAGCTACCAGGCCAAAGACCCTACTATGAAAAAATACCTGGACCAAACACAGGCGCAATTACGACACTTCCCGGAAATACAAATCCAGCACATACCTCGGGAGCAAAATGCTCGGGCAGACGCCCTCTCAAAACTTGCTAGCACCAAGCCCGGAGGGAACAACAGAAGTCTCCTCCAAGAAACTCTACAATCTCCGTCCGTGTTAAGGGAAGAAGAAATACTAAACATATCCGACCAACAACAAGGATGGATGACCCCCATACTCAGCTACCTGAAGTCGGGAACTCTCCCCGCCGAAAGAAGAGAAGCTAAAAGGCTTACAAAGGACGCCCAGAATTATACACTAATCCACGACGTATTATACAGAAGGGGATTCTCAAACCCCCTCCTGAGGTGCGTCCCGACCTCAGAAACAAAGAGCGTCCTCGAAGAAGTCCACGAAGGCATGTGTGGGAACCATCTCGGAGCTCGGGCCCTATCCAAGAAAATAGTCAGAGCCGGACTCTACTGGCCGACCTTGCAAAGAGACGCAGCGGAGTTTGTGAAAATATGCCCCCCCTGCCAAAAGCATGCCAATTTTCACAAAGCACCACCCGAAGACCTCATAAGCATCACTGCACCATGGCCCTTCGCAAAGTGGGGACTCGACCTACTCGGCCCGTTCCCACAAGGACCGGGGCAAGTCAAATACCTCATGGTAGGGGTCGACTACTTCACAAAGTGGATCGAAGCTGAACCCTTAGCCACTATTACGGCTCAGAAAAGCCGTAAATTCCTATACAAAAACATTGTCACGAGGTTCGGAGTCCCCTACTCCATCACAACGGACAATGGAACACAGTTCACAGACACAAGTTTTCAGAACTTAGTGGCCGAGCTAAAAATCAAACAGCAGTTCACGTCGGTCGAACACCCACAAGCCAATGGACAAGCAGAGGCTGCAAATAAAGTCATCTTGGCCGGATTAAAACGAAGACTCCAAGAGGCCAAAGGGGCATGGGCCGACGAACTCCCCCAGGTATTATGGGCATATCGGACAACCCCACACTCTACAACGGGAGAATCCCCATTCCGACTAGCTTACGGAATGGAAGCAATGATTCCCGTCGAAATAGACGAAGGATCACCCAGAGCCATCTTCTACAACGAAGAAGGCAACACTCAGGCACAAAGGGAAGAACTCGACCTCCTCCCCGAAGTCCGAGAAAGAACCCGAATCAGAGAAGAAGCCTTAAAACGGCGAACGGCCCTCAGATACAACCAAAAGGTAATAAAGCGAAGCTTCTCCACTCACGACCTGATTTTAATCGGAACACAAAAGTCGGGAGAAGGAAAACTAGCCGCAAATTGGAAGGGGCCCTACAAGGTAACAGAAGTCTTAGGGACAGGCTACTACAAGATCTCCGACCTAGAAGGCAATGAGCTGCCCAGAGCCTGGCACGCCTGTAACCTAAGACGGTACTACAGCTAGAAAAACTTAACCCGAGGTGTACTCTTTTTCCCTACGAGGGTTTTTTAACGAGACACCCGGTTAAGTAGGACACCCGACCTAGTCAAAGGGGTAAACACTTTGTAAATACTCTTCTTTTTTAATACTAATCAAATTTCTTTATTTTCTCTTCTTCGTGATGAAGCATATCCTAGAAAAGTACCCCACCAAGGCGCATTAATTTATGCTCGGCAAAACGCAAAAAATCATTTGCCAAAGGCCATACAAGGTCGGCAAAGATAAAGCGACGAGGTTCAAATTAATGTGAGAAGTTATAAAAGTAACTCTGAAATGGCTCGAAAAGCCGAATAGAAAAGAAGTTACAAAAATAACTTAAAAAGGCCGACCAAACGACGAAGTCGGACCTGACTAAAGGAGGTACTCAAGGATCCCGATGTCCGAGAACAAACTCGGACCCAAGAAAGAAGCCTTAAAACGGCAAAGAACTAGGACTTCGAGAAAACGCTAGCTAAAAAGTTGTTACCCAAAAACAACTAAAAAGCAAAAAAGCGAAAACGAGAAGTCACAACGCTAGCTAAAAAGTTGTTACCCAAAAACAACTAAAAAGCAAAAAAGCGAAAGACAAGAAGTCACAACGCTAGCTAAAAAGTTGTTACCCAAAAACAACTAAAAAGCAAAAAAGCGAAGACAAGAAGTCACAACGCTAGCTAAAAAGTTGTTACCCAAAAACAACTAAAAAGCAAAAAAAGCGAAAACGAGAAGTCACAACGCTAGCTAAAAAGTTGTTACCCAAAAACAACTAAAAAGCAAAAAAGCGAAGACAAGAAGTCACAACGCTAGCTAAAAAGTTGTTACCCGAAAACAACTAAAAAGCACAAAAGCTAAAACGCGAACAAGGCTAAAAGTTTCAAGACGCTAGCTAAAAAAATTGTTACCCAAAAACAACCAAAAAGCATAAAAGCGGAAGCAGAAAAACACAAAAGCATGGCATAATAGAGCTACAGAATAGCTAAAGTAAAAAAGATGTCCAAAATGTTTGCAGAACACATCCAAAAAACAAAGAAACCCACAGGCCGGGCCAACCACCAAAAAGATCACAAAGGATCAAGGACCTTCCCGGTCTCCACATCAACAGAAGGCTCCGGAGGGACCATCGAAATCGGGACCGCAGGAACAGCACCATCCCCCCGGCTTGGAACCTCCATACCAGATCTATCCTCAGCCAAAGGGGAAGTCGGGTTCACAACCGGAACCTCGGGATCGGACGCTGGAGCCTGGGGATCGGACACCGGAACCTCATCCTCGGCAGGAGCAGGAACAATCTTTCCCTCCACAACCATGTTATCAGTACTGAATAGGCTCAAATCCAGGTCGGGAGCAAGAACCTGGACCTGATCCCTCAAGTTCACAAACATAGCATCCATACCCTTGGCCACATTATCCTCCAGCTCATAAAAATCATCCCGAGCTGACTGCAACTTCTCCTTCGTCTCCAAAAGCTCAGCATACAGCTTAGTGTAGTTCTCCGTCGCCACCCTCGCCATCTCCTCAGACGTCTTCGCCGCCGCCACAGCCGCGGTAGCCCTAGTCTTCTCTTCCTCCAAAGACTCCTCCAGCTCGGCAATCCTAGCATCCTTCAGCTGACTAACCTTATCAAGCTCGGACCGAGCCTTCTCAAGTCGGGAACTGGTGGTCCCAAGGGGAGCTTTCTTGAACTCCCGAGCAATAGCGGCATGAAGGCTAGCCATCCGAACACAGCTCCGCGCCATATACTGAAAGTGATGCTCCATAGACGCATCATCAGTAGAAATATAGGTTTGGGGGAGAATGTGCTGCTCAACCCAACCAAGAGCGTCAAAATCCTTGTCATTAAAGCCGGCAAGCTCTCGGGAGGTCTTCTGTTTCTTGGGGGGAGGACCCAAGGTCGAGGACGGAGAAAGCTGACCGGGTCCGGAGGACGGAGGATCCTGAGTTATAGCTCGGAATTGAGGGGTAGGAATGGTCTTCGACCGAGTCTGAACACCTATGGTAGTCTTCTGTGGAGAAGGTCGGGCAGAAGCCTCAGCCTCAATATTCCGAGCAGCCGCAGACTTCTTCGACCGACGAAGGAACTTCATGGAATCAGCCTGAGAAGACATCTCTGCAGAAACAAAGGAAAAAGATTATCGCAAACAGAAAAATCACCAAGATAAAGTCAAAATATTAAAGATGAAAAGCTCGGAGAGGTCGGGAGCTACCTAACTCGGAACGGAGAAGGCTTGGATCTCCCAACATTTTCTTCGTGTCCAAGTGAGGTGCCCGACCCCATAAACTACTCAACACACCCACAAAAGCCTGCTCCACCTCATCTAAGCTCTCAAAGGTATACTTAACCGACACCACATTCTCCTGCCAACAAAGAGGAAAAGAAGGCTCCCCACTCTCATCTAGAAAGAAAGGTCGGACATCCCCAGCAGCCCGGACCTTGAAATAGTAGTTCTTAAAATCATGAAAAGACTCATCATACAAGGTACAAAACTTCTTTCCGGCGTTTGCCCTAAAAGAGACCCAAGACACCTTCCCTCCACCCGACCCCGGCTTCGTCAACACAAACAGATAAGAAAAAAGGGAAACAGAAGGGGAGACACCCAAAATCTGACACAAAAGTTGGAACAGCTTTAAAAACGCCCAAGAGTTTGGATGAAGTTGCGTAGGGGCAAGATTACAGGACCAAAGGACCTCGGACTCTAAGTCAGTAAAAGGAAGTCGGACACCCAGCTTAGAGAAAAAACAGTCATAAGCATAAAAGAAAAACTTCTCGGAACTCTCTAAAGGAGGGAAACACACTCTCTCCTCGGACTCCGGGGCTACTAGCTCGTAATCCCGCTCAGACTCCCTGTTCTCACAAATACTACACTCCCTACGAAACCTAAGCAGGTACTCAGAATCTACAACAGACGGGACCCTTAGAGGAGCAGGATCTACCCAACCTAGACCACTTGGAATCTTGGTCGACATTGCTTGAAACACCTTTCGAGACATAAAAAATTCTTGCCTACAAAGAATAATACAAACAGCAAGCCAAAAAACACATAAGGCAGACAGCAAAAAAGTCATTCAACAGAAGCAAGAAAAAGAAGTTCTTTTTGAAAAACAAGCAGCAACCCGAAAACAAAATAACAAGAGAAAAGAGCCCCCCCTACATACAAGCAAAGCAATGGCGGCGCCTCTTTTCGGGACAACCCAGGCATAAGAAACAGAAGCACATGTGCACAGCGAAAATAAAGAACAAAAAACCAACCTGGAAGAAAGGAAGAAGACGACGAACTCCAACGCAAAGAGAGCAAGAACGACGGCAGCGAGAACGGCGGCGCAAAAGAAAAAACTTCGAAAAAAGCACACGGAAAGAAACCGGAGAAGACGAACAGAGAAGGAAAGGAGCTCGAAAGGAAGGGAAAGGAATAAAACAAAGAAAAAGGAAAGGGGCAAATAAATAAAGCCTTCACAGAGCCCGCGCGGAAATCGAGGAAGAAACGGTAACAAGCAATAAATGCCGAAACGACCGTTTTCAAATTTTGAAACTACTAATGCCCGAGCTCGACCTCTCAAAAGGACGAACTCGGGCAGGGGCACTGTTCATACCCTGACCGAGCTCTCCTAAACTCGGCCACCCCACCAAAGGTCCGACCTCGTCCTAAAGGCCCACACCTGAGGTCGGACCTCGGACCAATAGAGGGAAAAGGCCCATCAAGAGGAGCGAAGCCCAAAACCTAAAGGCCGAAAAGGCCTAGGAAAGGCGGTTCCACAGAGATAAAGATAAAACTCCCAAAAGATAAGATAAGATAAGAATATCTTATCCAGGGATGATCACAGCCAACTACTATAAATACACTGGAGCACCCAGGTATAACTCATACTCTAATTCTACTTGATATCTGCTTGGACCCATGCTAACTTAAGCATTGGAGTGTCATTGCAGGTACAACCCCCCGCCGTTCAGCACACCAAGCTCGGGTCACAGACCCCCACCTCGGGCCTTGCCAGACGACCGAGCTGTACGTTTCAGGTAACCCTCGGAACAGATACCATTCTGGGCGTTTAATGCCAGGATAGCACCAAGTAGGTAGTTTTGTTTTCAATTCAAATCTTTTTCAATTTTTCAAGCTTTAAAACTAATTTTTCAAAATCTTATCTTTTTCATATCCTCTCATATCAATCATATCTTTTTCAAAATCAAATTTTTTCATTTTTCTTTTAATATTTTCGAAAATCCTTGCTAACAATTAATGTTGTGATTCAAAAATTTCAAGTTTGTTACTTTCTTGTTAAGAAAGGTTTAATATTTGAATTTTAGAATCATATCTTTTAATTTCTTGTTAGTCAAGTCATCAATTTTAAAAATCAAATCTTTTTCAACCATATCTTTTCAATCATATCTTTTTAAAAAAATCAAATTTTCTTCAATCGTATCTTTTCAATCATATCTTTTTTTTAAATCAAATTTTTTTTTCAATCATATCTTTTTTTATTTTAATTTCAAAATCTTTTTCTAACTTCTAATCATTTCAAATCCTTTTTTTTATCTTTTTCAAAACAACCTAACAACCTTCTCTCACCAATTTTCAAAAACCACTAACAACTTTTTCAAAAATCTTTTTAATTAACTAATTATTTTAAACTCTAATTTTATTTTATTTTCGAAAATTCTCTCTCTCATCTCTTTCTATTTAATCACTAACACTCCTCCTCTCTTAGCAATTCAAATTCTCTACCTCATCCTTCTATTCTTCTTTTCCTTTGACACATCAAGGAATCTCTATACTGTGACATAGAAGATTTCATACTTTCATTGTTTTCTTCTTTTTCATATGAGTAGGAATAAAGATAAAGGCATTCTTGTTGAAGCTGATCCTGAACCTGAAAGGACTCTAAAGAGGAAACTAAGAGAAGCTAAAGCACAACTCTCTGGAGAGGACCTGATAGAGATCTTCGAAAAAGAAGAAGACATGGCAGCCGAAAATAACAATAATGCCAAAAATGCAAGGAAGGCGCTTGGTGACTTTACTGCACCAACTCCCGACTTCTATGGGAGAAGCATCTCTATTCCTGCCATTGGAGCAAACAACTTTGAGCTTAAGCATCAATTAGTTTCTCTGATGCAACAGAATTGCAGGTTTCATGGACTTCCATTGGAAGATCCTCATCAGTTCTTGGCTGAATTTTTGCAAATCTGTGACACTGTTAAGACCAATGGAGTTGATCCCGAGGTCTACAGACTTATGCTTTTCCCTTTTGCTGTAAGAGACAGAGCTAGTATATGGTTGAACTCACAACCTAGAGACAGCCTGAACTCCTGGGAGAAGCTGGTCAATGCCTTCTTAGCTAAATTCTTTCCACCTCAAAAAATGAGTAAGCTTAGAGTGGAAGTTTAAACCTTCAAACAAAAGGAAGGTGAATCCCTCTATGAAGCTTAGGAAAGATACAAGCAATTGATCAGAAGGTGTCCCTCTGACATGCTTTCAGAATGGAGCATCATAGGTATCTTCTATGATGGTCTGTCTGAGTTATCCAAGATGTCATTGGACTGCAGGCAGATCTATTTATCTGAAGAAAATGCCTACAGAAGCTTAGGAACTCATTGAAATTGTTATAAATAACCAGTTCATGTACACTTCTGAAAGAAATCCTGTAAACAATGGGATAACTCAGAAGAAAAGAGTTCTTGATATTGATACTCTGAATGCCATTGGCTCAGAATAAATTATTGACTCAGCAAGTCAATATAATTTCTCAGAATCTGATTGGATTGCAAGCTGCATCTGGCAGTGCTAAAGAAGCCTCCTTTGAAGGAGAAGCTTATGACCCTGAGAATTCTGCAATGGAAGAGGTGAATTACATGGGAGAACCCTATGGAAACACCTACAATTCTTCATGGAGAAATCACCCAAATTTCTCATGGAAGGATCAACAGAAGCCTCAATAAGGCTTCAACAACAGTAATGGTGGAAGAAATAGGTTTAGCAATAGCAAGCCTTTTCCATCATCTTCTCAGCAACAGATAGAGAACTCTGAGCAGAATTGCTCTGGCTTAGCAACCATAGTCTCTGATCTATCTAAGACCACACTAAGTTTCATGAATGAAACAAGTTCTTCCATTAGAAATTTAGAGGCACAAGTGGGTCAGCTGAGTAAGAGAGTTACTGAAACTACTCCTAGCACTCTCCCAAGCAATACAGAAGAAAATCCCAAAAGAGAGTGCAAGGCCATAACCACGTCCAATATGGCCGAACCTGTGCAGGAGGGAAAGGTAGTGATTCCCAGTGAGAAAGACCTCATGGGACGTCCACTGACCACTAGGAAATTCCTTTCTGAGGAACTAAGGGAATCTGAGGCTCATACAAAGATCATAGAGATTCCATTGAACCTACTTCTGCCGTTCATGAGCTCTGATGAGTATTCTTCCTCTGAAGAGGATGAAGATATTATGAAGAGCAAGTTGCTAAGTACCTTGGAGCAATCATGAAGCTGAATGCCAAGTTATTTGGTAATGAGACTTGGGAGGATGAACCTCTATTGCTTATTAATAAACTAAATACCTTGGCTCAGCTAAAGATACCACAAAAGAAACCAGACCCTGGAAGGTTCTTAATACCTTGCACCATTAGTACCATGACCTTTGAGAAGGCTCTGTGTGACTTGGGATCAAGTGTAAACCTCATGCCACTCTCTATAATGGAGAAACTAGGGATCTTTGAGGTACAAGCTGCAAGAATCTCACTGGAGATGGCAGACAATTCAAGGAAATAGGCTTATGAACTTGTAGAAGATGTCTTAGTGAAGGTTGAAGGCCTTTACATCCCTGCTAACTTTATAATCCTGGACACTGGGAAGAATAAGGATGAATCTATCATCCTTGGCAGACCCTTCCTAGCCACAGCAAAAGCTGTGATTGATGTTGACAAAGGAGAATTGGTCCTTCAAGTGAATGAGGATACCTTGTGTTGAAGGCTCAAGGATCTCATTCTGTACACATTGAGAAGAAGCATGAAAAACTTCTCTCAATACAGAGTCGAACAGAGCCCCCACATTCAAACTATAAGTTTGGTGTTGGGAGGCCCCAACCATGCTCTGAATATCTGTGAGACTCCATGAAAGCTCACTGTCAAGCTATTGATATTAAAGAAGCGCTTATTGGGAGGCAACCCAATCTTTATTTATCTATGTTGAATTTCCATTTTCCATTGTTATTTGATGTTTTCTTTAGGTTGATGATCATATGGAGTCACAAAAATAACTACAAAAATCAAAGCAAACACAAAAATAACATTAAAAATAGCACACCCTGGAGGAGGAGTAAACGCCAGTAAGGGTAGCAGAATGGGCGTTAAACACCCAGTCTGGCACCATTCTGGGCGTTTAACGCCAGAAAAGGGCACCAGACTGGCGTTTAACACCAGAAAAGGGCACTAAGTTGGTGTTCAATGCCAGAAAGGGAATAAAAGCTGGCGTTAAGCGCCAGAAATGGGCAGTAATCTAGCATTTAACGCCAGGATTAGCACTCAGAGGGCATTTGCACGCCAGAATGGTGCAGGGATGAGAAATTCTTGACACCTCAGGATCTGTGAGCCCCACAGGATCCCCACCTACCTCAACTCAGTCTCTCTCCTCGTCACATATTCCAATAACACCCTTCCTCAAATACCCTTCACCAATCACCTCTTCACATCCTTTCCCTCCCAAACCAAACCCTAATACACGAACCCTACCCTTCTCTCCATTTCTTCTTCTTCTCCGTCCTTCTTTCTTCCTTTGCTCAAGGACGAGCAAACCTTTTAAGTTTGGTGTGGTAAAAGCGTTGCTTTTTGTTTTTTCATAACCAATTATGGCACCTAAGGCCGGAGAAACCTCTAGAAAGAGAAAAGGGAAGGTAAAAGCTTCCACTTCCGAGCCATGAGTGATGGAGAGATTTATCTCAAAAGCCCATCACTAGAAAGAGGATGAAGCAAACAAGAGAGCCCGCTCATAGACCTCAACAAGAGCATGAGGAAGTCCCTCATCAAGAAATCCTTGAGATTCCTCAAGGGATGCATTTTCCTCCTCACAACTATTGGGAGCAATGACGTTAGGATTTTCGCTAGTAAAGAATTTTACAAAAATAGTCGCGTTGTAGATATAGATTCTAAACCAACAGAAATCCCTTCGTGCAAACGTTTTGGTTGTCACAAGTAACAAACCCCTTTGAAATTGATAACCGAGTATTCAAACCTCGGGTCGTCTTCTCAAGGAATTGCAGGGAGGTATGTTCTTATTATTGGCTATGAAAAAGGCAAAATTGGGGTTTTGAGAATGAGGAATAAATATGACAAATAATTTAAATGACAATTACAATAAATAAATACTGTAAAGCAAATCTTTTGGCAAGATATGAGAAATTGGAAGTCCAGACTTAATTACCCTTATCAACAATAATGAAAGTTGAATCTTAATTCTACTTAGTTAACCTTTACTAAAGCAAAGGAAAGTCAAGGGACTAATTAGTTTGACCTTCGAATCCTATTTACTTCCTAAGAAAAGGTTGGGATTATTGAAGTTTAGTTCAATTAGCAAAGATAAATGGTGGACGAAATTGTGATCTATTGTCTTTGTACTTGTATGAAATTTAATAATTGGCTCTATTTGAATTCACAACTCCATTCAACTAACCAGCAAGTGTACTGGGTCATCCAAGTAATACCTTACGTGAGTAAGGGTCGATCCCACAGAGATTGTTGGTATGAAGCAAGCTGTGGTCACCTTGTAAATCTCAGTTAGGCAGATTAAATTGGTTTATGATGAGTTCGAAAATTAATAATAAATGGAAAATAAAATAAGATAGAAATACTTATGTAAATCAATAGTGGGAATTTCAGATAGGTGTATGGAGATGCTGTGTTCCTCTTGAAATTCTACTTCACTACTCACTCTTCCTTCAATCCTTCTTACTCCTTTCCATGGCAAGCTGTATGTAGGGCATCACTATCATCAATGGCTACTTTTAATCCTCTCGGGAAAATGGTCCTATGCACTGTCACTGCACGGCTAATCGTCTGGAGGCATCACCCTTGGTTGATAGCTACATCCCATCCTCTCAGTGAAAATGGTCCAAATGCTCTGTCACAGCACGGCTAATCATCTGTCGGTTCTCAATCAGGTTGGAATAGAATCCATTGATTCTTTTGCGTTTGTCATCACGCCCAGCCTTCAGGAGTTTGAAGCTCGTCACAGTCATTCAATACCGGAATCCTACTCGGAATACCACAGACAAGGTTAGACTTTTCGGATTCCCAGGATCCTACTCGGAATACCACAGACAAGGTTAGAATTTCCGGATCCTCATGAATGCCGCCATCTATCTAGCTTATACCACGAAGATTCTGTTGGGGAATCTAAGAGATATGCGTCCGGCCTAAGGTAGAACGGAAGTGGTTGTCAATCACGCGCGTTCATAGGTGAGAATGATGATGAGTGTCACGGATCATCACATTCATCAAAGTGTTGTGCAACGTATATCTTGGAATAAGAATAAGAGAGAATTGAATAGAAAGTAATAATAATTGTATTGAAACTTGAGGTACAGCAGAGCTCCACACCCTTAATCTATGGTGTGCAGAAACTCCACCGTTGAAAATACATAAGTGAAAGGTTCAGGCATGGCTGAATGGCCAGCCCCCAAAACGTGCTCAATGGCCTCCTAAGATGAAGAATAAAACAAAACTGAGACCAAAGATGAAACGTGGTCAAAAGATGACTAATACACTAGTAAAAAGTCTTATTTATACTAAACTAGCTACTAGGGTTTACATGAGTAAGTAATTGATGCATAAATCCACTTCCGGGGCCCACTTGGTGTATGTTTGGGCTGAGCTTGATCTATCCACGAGCTGAGGCTTTTCTTGGAGTTGAACTCCAAGTTATGACGTATTTTGGGCGTTCAACTCCGGATCATGACGTTTTTCTGGCGTTTAACTCCAGACAGCAGCATGTACTTGGTGTTCAACGCCAAGTTACGTCGTCAATTTCCGAATAAAGTATAGACTATTATATATTGCTGGAAAGCTCTGGATGTCTACTTTCCAACGCTATTGCGAGTGCGCCATTTGGAGTTTTGTAGCTCCAGAAAATCTATTTCGAGTGCAGGAAGGTCAGAATCCAACAGCATCAGCAGTCCTTTTGTCAGCCTTTTTCAGAGTTTTGCTCAAGTCCCTCAATTTCAGCCAGAAATTACCTGAAATTACCGAAAAATACACAAACTCATAGTAAAGTCCAGAAATGTGAATTTAACATAAAAACTAATGAAAACATCCCTAAAAGTAGCTTGAACTTACTAAAAACTACCTAAAAACAATGCTAAAAAGCGTATAAATTATCCGCTCATCACAACAACAAACTTAAATTGTTGATTGTCCCCAAGCAACTGAAAATCAAATAGGATAAAAAGAAGAGAATATACTATAAATTCCAGAATATCAATGAACATTAATCATAATTAGATGAGCGGGACTTGTAGCTTTTTGCTTCTGAACAGTTTTGGCATCTCACTTTTTCCTTTGAAGTTTAGAATGATTGGCTTCTCTAGGAACTTAGAATTTTGGATAGTGTTATTGACTTTCCTAGTTAAGCATGTTGATTCTTGAACACAGCTACTTATGAGTCTTGGCCGTGGCCCCAAGCACTTTGTTTTCCAGTATTACCACCGGATACATAAATGCCACAGACACATAACTGGGTGAACCTTTTCAGATTGTGACTCAGCTTTGCTAGAGTCCCCAGTTAGAGGTGTCCAGAGCTCTTAAGGACACTCTTTTTGCTTTGGATCACGACTTTAACCACTCAGTCTCAAGCTTTTCACTTGGACCTTCATGACACAACCACATGGTTAGGGACAGCTTGATTTAGCCGCTTAGGCCTGGATTTTATTTCCTTGGGCCCTCCTATCCATTGATGCTCAAAGCCTTGGATCCTTTTTACCCTTGCCTTTTGGTTTTAAGGGCTATTGGCTTTTTCTGCTTGATTTTTTCTTTTTCTTTCTATATTTTTTTTCGCAAGCTTTCTTTTTCACTGCTTTTTCTTGCTTCAAGAATCAATTTCATGATTTTTTGGATCATCAATAACATTTCTCTTGTTCATCATTCTTTCAAGAGCCAACAATTTTAACATTCATAAACAACAAAATCAAAATTATGCACTGTTAAAGCATTTATTCAGAAAATAAAAAGTATTGTCACCACATCAATATAATTAAACTAAATTCAAGGATAAATTCGAAATTCATGTACTTCTTGTTCTTTTGAATTAAAACATATTTCATTTAAGAGAGGTGAAGGATTAATGAATTTTATTCATAGCTTTAAGACATGGTTACATACTAATGATCATGAAGTAGAGACACAAAACATAGATA